>NW_021318490.1:456531-501391 GCF_001605985.2 Dendrobium catenatum | reverse complement strand
GCTTTAAAGAGGATGCCCTAATTAGGATTTCTACTTTTGTCAGATCGTCCCAGATGATGTTACCAAAAATAGAAAACTTTTAGGGCACAATAGAAAATCTTCCAAGATACAAATCATCAGATGCCACACTAAATATAATAGACTCAAGAAAGGAAAAGATTACAAACTGACACAGGCCTAGTCTACCCAGTCTTGAGCTGGTTCCAGATTGCAGTCTGATAGTGTGGACCTGAAAAATTAGTAGAAAGTAGTCATAGAGAAAAAGAATATTTGCTATCATCAAAATCATAAGCCATAGATCCGCAACAAGTGTTTAAACTAGCATACCTTTTCTTGATCTTCTGATATGCATTGTGTTTTTTTTTAACTTTAAATAACTCATTATATGAAAGCTTACATACCTCATCTTGATCAGAAAGACTAAGATTATTATTTTCCATATGGAACAAATTGGTTACCACCTCTTATACTTTAATTTTTGATGATTTTAAAGTGGAGTCTGCCCAAAGTACCATCTGACTCCACTGCTTACCCTTTTTGAACTCTGTCCTTTCTTCACCCTTCTCCTTGATCAGGTGAGCCTTTAGGTTGGGGCAATCCATCCTTAAGTCCCCTAGCTTCCTATATTAAAAATAATTATCATCATAAGAAGCCTTAGAATTATTATTTTATTTATCTCTATTCCACTACTGATGATATTTTTTTATTTTTAGGAATCTTTAAAATTGTTGCATCATGAGTGTTATGTCATCCTCTCCTTCGGCTGTACAGTTAAGATTTTTTAACTCAATTTCTTTTTGTGCTACGACTTTGTCTTTCTTCTTATCTCATGTATGATGCAATATTTGACACACACCTTACTCATAGGCAATTATAGGCCTCTATATGTAGTTTCTAGAGGGGCCAGAATGTAAAAAGTATGATCGCATTGTCTCGTAGGACAAAATGGTCATAGGCCTTTACACTCTACGTAAGAAGACCAATGGGAGAGAAGATGGCATCATAGAAAACCTCAATGGGTAATATTATGTATAACCTAAGAATCAAGAGATTTTTCCCATCCAATATATTTATAAACATTGGATTTATTTGGTGTGGCTATCAATTTCCCATGAGCATAAGCCCCTCATGGTTCATTAAATCTTAAGCTTTAGCCTAAGAAAACTCTCAATTAAGGGCACTTTATGTCTATCTCAAAGGGTTTTGCGCATAGGAAAAAAATTAGGCTTTTCCTAATTCAAGAGAACGATATGCTCAATTGGGTTAAATAATATGTGCAAATCATACTATTACTTCGAAAGGTTAAAGTAGAGAAATAAGAGAAGACATTATTTTCCAAGAACATATAAGGGAAGGATGGAGATTGTTTCATCCATGTGATCTGAATGGTTGAGATTTATAGCCTCTAAAGGATAGAGAGCTCACCCTCAGATAAGGCATACATCAGTAAACCAATACTACCAGCATTTGATCCTAGATCTATAAAAGAAATAATATTGTACACCCAGTACTAACTTGCATAACCTAACAAAAGAAATGTAGTCTAGGCATACATTTTTCCTAAGAAAGAAAGCTAGCTAAACCACCTAATCCCATAAAATTAATGTTGCCTAGTCTTTATGAATGAAAGATGGGTGGTCAAGTCTTTGAATTTTAAGGCAGACGTCTAAAGAAAATTCTAAGTAGCCTTATATTATGAATGGTGTAATACTTATAAGACTAATGTAATTAAATATTAAGGTTAGTTTGTTTCTAAAGCAGTGCATGCTAGTCAAAGTATCCAAAACATATATTCTTGAAATTTTTAAAAAGGTCTATAGAATAAATTTTTAGATGATTAGGTCGCCCCAGGTTTAGAACCTCATCCTTAAAGGTCAGATTATCTAATTTATACACTCATATAGGGAAGTGATTAAAGAAAGAAAAAGGTAATGCATTATTATACATGTGACCTCGAATGACCTTTAGCTTTTTTTCCTATATCATTTATCTATCTATTTTATTTAATTCTTTAAAATTTATTTTTTCATTACGAGAAGAAAAATTTTATCCCTAAGAACCTAGTAGAATTCAAGCACATGCACATGCAAGAAAAAAATGTTTAAAAGAATGCCATTTATACTTCTTAAATAGACTAAACAATCAATCACATAAAAAATGTCAACCAAAGTAAAGTGTCCAAGGTCCATGTGCCAAGTGCCACTTATTATACAACCCAAAGTAAAGAAGAGTAATGATGTCAACCTGTGGAATGATTTCAATCTCTGTGGTTGGAGATTATGGGTTGATTAATGATTTTAAAAGGAATGATTTATAGTATAATTACATTTGGATTGATTATCAAGTTTTGATTTGAGTTGAACTTTTAGTTAGTCTCTTATTTCCGTTCAATTTAATCATTAGTGAATTACACCCAAACTTAGATTATTAGCCTTTAGCTTTCATTTTATTTAATTTGGATTTATCTTGAATTGTGTATATGATTAGTTATGAAGGGATTAATTACTTTATGAATTAAGAGCGAATTTTGTAAGTCTTTTATTTTTTCATTTTAACTTAGATTTATAACTCTTAAATTTTGTTTTATATTCTAATGATTTTTATTTAGTTAATATTGAATTAAGGGTTGATTAATATTTTAATTAGATTTGGTTTTAACTTTTTGTTCAGATTTTACCTTTTTGTGGTTATGTACATTTGTTAAGATTTAATTAATAAGAATCAAATATTATCATGCATTTTTATTTAGATAATCATTGATTCTATCAAAATTATTAATTATTTATTAGGTATAATTAGGATTAAATTAGTAATACATACTAATTCTAGGTTGGGATGTCATTATGTTTTTTATGTTTGAGTGTGTTTGTCTCTTAAAGGGTGCATACGTCTGTCTTAATTCTCAAAAAACTCATCCTTAATTTTTGTCTTTAATTACCTCTAATGTTTTATCAAACAAAAAGATATTGTTCCTAACCCTTTGGTCACACACACATATGTAAATAGGTTATAGGTTATATAATAAACAAGAAGAAATCTAAGAAAAATGAAGTTTATATAAGGCCCTATGGTTGGGGAATCAAATAATCAAAAGGCTCCATAAGGGCTTTAAAGTTTTAAGAAAATATATAAGACCGGGGGCTACCACGTTGTGGTTCCACCCGTAGCACCCCCATCGAAATTGATGAGGGTGACTGATGCTCATATATATTTGTTCAAGCTCCTTCATCTAAATTGCTCCAATAACTCCTTATCCTTGCCCTCCCAAAAGTCGCTTACAAAAACATAAAAGAATGGAAGATTTTAAAAGACCATGTTAATATTTTATATATAAAAAACTAAAAAAAAATGAAATAAAATAACAATATATTTTTTGGGTTTACAGATCGACTTATTTATTTGTTTTTTAGGATTTTTGGGTTTTTCAAAGCATTATATATTATCTCAAGTCACAAGTAGAAGGAAGTGGTAGAGAAAGAAGGGAGGTAGGTTGAGGGAGAAAGAGAGAAAGAGAGCGATTGTTCACTTTCCAAAATTCTACTATCTAACAATCATCCAAAAAACTTATCTTTCCACCACACCTTATTCTACCAAAACTAAAAAAAGAAGCACTTTATATGACAAATCTTTCTACTCATGCAAAGAGACAAACAAGTAGAACACACCTTCCTTCAAAAGTCAAGACAACAAATAAAAAATTAAGTGTAGGATAAAGATGCTTTTGAAGGTTATAAGAGATGTTTTTAATACATGCCAAATAACCTTTTACACTCCCTACATAGCCACTATAATGGCACCATGCATAATTTGAGAGTGACAATAATACTTCTTCGCGCTGAGCAATAAGAAACAAACTCACTAGAAGTTTAAAACTCAATATCTTCTACTAAAATGCAATAATAAATGAGGGGTTTGATGAAATTTGTCCTTCCTACATCTCAAGAAAATACTTCAATAATATGAAAAAAATGCATAAAAAAAACTCTTCCAACTTAATGCTTAGGCCAAATATATTTAAAAAAAAAGAAAGAGATTTTCAAGCAACTTCATTTAAAGTTCAAGAAAATAACCCAACCACCAAAATTCAATATTGGATTGATTATATAGAAATCTCACTTTTGAAAATCAAGACACTTGATTGCTACCAAAGATAACTACTGACACAATTCTTCCACAAAGAATTCAAACAAGTAAAGAAAAAAAAATCAACATTCAAGAAAGCATAAATGTACCTCAACATCCATCCACTCTTTATAGCTATTTTTGCCTCCAACCCATTTACTGGCTCCACTTTAACTTTTGAAAAAAATGCAAATAAGAGAGAAATTTTTTATGAAAGCTTATTCCACCTCAAAAGAACTCAAGAAATCTTTTAACATAAAGCTTCTCAGTCCTTTTCAAGACTCAAAAATAATTATCCAACATAATGCATGTAATTTTTTATCACACTAAGTCAAACTCACTAGTTTTACTCCATGCTAAATACACAATCAAAGTTTGCCAAAAGCTCAAAATCAACAATACATTATTGAAAAAAATAAAAACAAAAATAAAAGTCATGATCTCTTGAATTGAACAAAACTCTTATCTGACTTGTCCACCATAGTTAAATTAACCAACCTTCACCAATCATAACCCACTAAATACTAAAAGTAAGATAAACATTTCAAAAAAAATCTTTTAAAAATGACTCATAAAAAATGCCAACATTTAATTCAACATCATAAGATACAATTTCCTTATATTATACTTTAGAAAGGCATGCACACAAGGCTTACCATGGAATAAGGATAAAACTGTGACTAAATATGCATTTAAGGCCCAAATATCCAAATGTAAAATTGAATGTTTGTCAGGGATGTTAGGCCCTTATGAACTAGTTCCGAGGCTAACCAAGAGAGGTGGGGGTGAATTGGTATTTAAAAATTTCTTCAAATAGAAATACAAACAAAACCAAAAGAAGATTCACCACAAGAGAAACAAGGAGCAGAAGTTAAATACATGAGTAATAATAAGAAAGAACACACCAAATTTGCTGAGGCAGAGAACCTAACTCCTTTCGCTTCCTCCAAAAAAATGCTTAAAAAAACTCTTCCAACTTAATGCTTAGGCAGAGAATCCCGTACAAAAACTCCTTTCCACCAATCCTGTTGAGGCAGAGAACCCAACTCCTTTTGCTTTCTTCTGAAGCAGGCAGAGAACCCAACTCCTTTTGCTTCCTCCAGAAGCAGGCAGAGAACCTAACTCCTTTCGCTGCCTCCAAAAGTAGACAAAGAACCTTGATCAGTTATTGAAGTCGACCTCTCTCAAACCTATAAAGAACCAGGGATGATGACCAAAGAAGATGATTCAGATCCTTTCTTAGAGCAACCTTTATGAATCCCCTCATAAACTCCCCTTCACAAGATTCTATCTCTCTTCCATTGCTATCCCTCTCCTCTTGGCTCTCTTAGGTCAAGATAGCAATAAAAGATACACTCTTGGGTAAAACAAGAGGTCTTATATAGAAAATCTTTGGATTTTTTCTTAATTACAACAAACTGACATTATCATCCAGGACGATTGGCCGATCATCCCAGATGATCAATACAAATTTAGCTCAATTAGCCAGGATGATTTGGAAGATTCTAGATGTTCACAAGGATAATTTGTTCATATCGTCCATGATGATAGGATATTATCTTGTACGATTAGTTAAAGTCATTAAATATCATCCAGACCATCACCCTGGATGGATGTCTAGACGATGGAAAAATAACTAGATTATTCAGGTTGATTAGTGGAAAATGACCAATATTATCCACAACATTATCCTAAATGGATGTCTGGACGATGGAAAAATAACTTGATCGTCTAGGCTGATCTCTCAATTGTCCTGGTGTATTAGTTCAATTCATTATATATAGTCCAGAGCATCACCCTAAAAGCAACCAGGCTGATTATACATCGTCCAAGAAGAGCTAAGGTTTTTTAATTGATCATCCAGGATGATATGATCGAGTAAACAATCCTTAATTGCTTTCCTTAATTACTATATTAATTTAGGTAAAATTACTTTGCATCGTCTAGGATGATGTCCAAAAATAAAAGATGCCTAAATAGATATGGTGGCTGATTCTTTCTGATTTGAGTCTATCATCCTGGATGATGCTAGTATCATCCCGGACGATTTTCTTAATAACTGCTGCCTTAACTAGGATGCCCTAATTAGGGTTTCTATTTTTAATTGATCATCTAGGATGATTTTTGGATCATCCCAGATGATGTGATCGAAAATAGAAAAGTCTAAAATAGTAAAAAAATTTCCCCAAGTGTGTGTGTGCAAGGTTACATAGCATCAGGTTCCACATCTTTTATAATTAAGTCAAGAAATGGTAAAAGATACTTGATGTACATTACAAACTTACTCAGTCCTAATCTACCCAATATTGAGCTAGTTTGATTTGCAATTTGATCTTGTGGACCTAAAACATTAGTAGGCAAGGCAGTCAAAAAAAAAATAAAAATGTTTCCTATCATCAAAATTCTATTTCCTGAAATCAAATTCATAATAAAAAAAGACACTAATGACTCCAACCATTTCACTGATAAACCAAGTAAATATATATGAAAGTTCCATATATTTTCCTTCTACAACTTAAAACAAGCCTCATAGCTTTTATTTTCTATAATATTCTCAAAGCAACAATGAAGACATGGCCATCTAAACCAAGAGGTGGAGACGAACACTTCAAAAAAAAAAAGTTAATCTCAAGAATGGGAAAGATATTCTCAATTCCTCACTACTTCATTAACACATGAAGGCACAAGCTTAATTGGAAATAAAAAAAAAACCCATTGGACAATATTAATGGTGATCACAAAGTAAATTTGAGACTAAAACCTCCTCCAACATTGAGAAATATATATATTTTAAATCATCACATGTGCGGAATAACAAGATAAGAAGTGACAAAATATGAATAACCATAAGAAATGCATTACAATGCCAAGATTTATATAGTGAAGAATTTTTTAACAACTCATATATAGGATTCCAAATTGCATGATGTAGATAATAAGCAAAATATTGTTGAGTTTCTAATAATATCAATACCTTCAACCTCAAAGCGATACTCATCACACATCGATTTATTTTTTTATAGCCAAATGCATGTAATAAGAAAAGGACTTGGAATGAATAGCTTTCACTTGGAGTCTCACAATGTCATTACTAAGAAGAGTTAAGAGCTTGAATATTCAAGACTAAACATAGATTTTTATTATATAAATTGACCCCAAGTGTTTAGAAGCTCTAGGTTGTCTTTAAGCTACCAAGCCATCACCATAGCAAAAAATATTCTATCAAGACAATCATGTGTTATGATGGTTTAATCCTATCTTCAACCCAACTTTAAGAAAATATCTCAACAAAATTTGTTACGGACATCAATAGCAAGAGAGAATTAAACACCTTCCTAAAAAAATCTTAGAGGAAACAATGCAAATGTAGTTATGTCTAACCTTACAATAACAAAGAAGAGATACAATGTGAAATTTTTACAAATAAAAATGCTCATAGAACATTTGGTTAAAAGACTTCACATGCAACCTTAAGTTTTATAAGTCACCAAAAACATCACAACCTTTCCTCAACCACATTTTACCAAACACTTGATATATAATATTTACTGTATCACATAAAACAAACTAGCATGAAAATCATGATTTATACACCTACTTAATTGAACTCACCCAACCAATCTACACAAGATTCATCATGATTCATATAATAATCATCTCAACAAGAATGGAAAATATGAATACCTATAGAAAAAGAAAATTAAAGAAAAATACACTCTTAAGATTTCTTAGGAAGTTTAAATGTCATTACTTTTTTTATTTAGTTCTTTTTTAAAAAGATTAGCAAGAAGAAATAGGGAAAAGTACAAGAAGGAAAGAAAGAAGAAGAAGAAGAAGAAGAAGAAAAGGTTGTAGTAGAAGAAGAAGTAAAACAAGTTCAAGTACAAGTACAAGAGGAAGAAGAGGAGGATGAAAAATAAACCTAAAGCAAGGAGGCTAGTGGCTTAGGGTAAGGCGACGTTGGGTTTGGATCCTCCTGAGGTTCGTAAATAGGAAAGGAAAATAAGGAGGGCTTCAACTCCTCTTGATAGATAGACTGCAAAGGAGAGGTCGGGAGGAGGGATCTTCAGCTCCAGGCTTGTAGAAACAGAGAGAGAGAGAGAGAGAGAGAGAGAGAGAGAGAGAGAGAAAGAGAGAGAGAGAGAAAGAGAGAGATAGAGATAGAGAGAGAGACTGAGAGAAGGAGAGTCCTATGCTAAGGGAGTCAGAAAAGGGAAGATGCCATATTGAGAAATGGAATATGAATGTCAAACCCCAAGACCAGGGGTCATCCATCCCTTTTGTTCGAGCAGGCCTCTGCCTTCTCAAATGTATCTCTGATATTATACCCCTTCTAAACACAACAAAAGAGCTGTTAATTTTTACTTCGACATAAAGTTATTTGAATTGACTTCCCATTTATGGGCTCAGGTGACTGGGTAGCCTAACAATAGTAGGATTGAGTCTTTGACAGAATTGAGATCGTTGGATCATGTTTATATATTTAGGAATAAATTCAAATTATTTGGAAAGTCAAATATATTTAAATTGCATTAAATTATACTAAATTTGGTTAAATTTGAGTCTACGCCAGATTCAATTAGGCAAAGATTGAGTTGATTCAAACTCAACCTAGTTTGATACTGTCTACTTTAAAAATTTATGCCTAAATGGGTGTTGATCAACTCAAGTTAATTTTGATGAGGCTTGAATGTGCTAATCAAACTCAGTTAAACATATTGGGTTTAATTCAACTTAGCTCGAGTCAATTCCAACTCAATTTTACTCAATCAAGTTAATTCAAAAAGATTGAGCATTAATTAATGGTGATTCAAATATGATTATGCTAGACATAGTTCATTCAGGTCAATCAAACATGAAAATAAAGGTCAAATAATGGATCACCAATAAGTATGGAAAATGACAAGTGAACCTCACACATTGGCATTGACTTCCCAATCTCTATGAGGATGCAACATTAGAATCAACTAACGAAACTCAAGAAACATTCAATCACACTACAATGATTTTATAATGTAGCAAGTGTCCCATCATGTAATAATCATACAATGACAATGCAACCATGCACTAACTATGCAATAATGCAATTACGTAGTAATACATAATCATGCTAAAAACATGCAACCATGCAATATTCGTACAATCATGTAATGATTGTCTAATTATATAATAATTATTGCATCACTCCTTAAGCAAATGATCATGCAATACTGACACAATAATCACATAACTATATAATGATCATACAATCACAAAATAATCAACTAATCATATAATGATCACATAATAATGTAACTATCATCCAATCATGCATTGATCCCAAGATCATGCAACAAACTCAAATATATAATAATCACATAATCACGTAATAAGAAATCCAAAATATAATGATCACCTCACGATCACTCAATCATGTAATGACATGCACTCATTCAATCAATCACTCAGTCAATTAATGATCACACAATCATGCAAGAATGGTGGAACAAACAGGGTAAATGAAACCCAACATTTGCTTGACAAGGTCAAAATAGTGAACGAGGGAGCTCCGATGCTCACCTAACCATATCTAAATAATGAGGGAGGGCCAAGGAAAGAAGATTTTCTATTTGCATGCCTCGATTAAAAAAAAGGTAGAATAGAAGAAGTAGAAAGGGATCTCATACTCATCTGAGGAAATCGAGATAATGACATAAAGAAAAAAAGGCTCATAATCATCGGACACATATTCCTACAGTGTGTTGCAAAAATGATCCAACCACCATGATTTTGATGATAACAAACTTTATTATGTCTATTACGACTTTCTCCTAATTCTTTGATATTTTGTTTTATTTTGTGTGTGCAAATGTTTCTGAAAAATAGTCCACCGTTCACCTTCAATTTTGATCAACTCAATACTAGGTAGACTTGGGTTTCAATATGTATTTTTATTTTGTTATATATTTTTTCTTGAGACATATCATGTAATTTGGTAGATATCTTTGCTGAGTAACCTTGCAAATACATAGGGGGAGAGAAAAATATTTTAAGAGTTTTTTTTCTTAGAAAATCATAATGTATGACTTTGGATTATATTGTTCAAGTTTGGTTCGTACTATAGGACTTTGATCCGTATTGTACTATATGTTGTGTTATTTCAAAACCCTAGCCACCAAAGGTTAAGAAAGATACTTATTTTATATTGATCGTACAATATAATTTGGTTCATATTGTATGCCCTAATTAATATACTTCTTAATTAATCCCTCAAAATCTAGTTATTAAATCATGACATTTATGATCTGCCAATTGTAATGTATGATAATGTTCAAAAAATATAATTGATAGAGTATGAATTTGTTCATCCTAGAGGTTATAGAAAACAAAAGCAATGAGTTTTATACTTATCATATTATATGATGTCCATAGTGCTGGATGATTGATAATGTATAAAATTGGTTATCCCAAAGATTGTACAAAATGAATTCATCATTTTTGTACTAATTATATTGTATGATGTCCATAGTGCAAGACAATTAACTGTATACAAAGTAGGCCTTCCAAGAAGTCATCCAAAACAAAGAGAAAGAATTTATACATTTCAAACTAGATGATTATATTTTCATACTGTATGATATGTTGTAAAACTATACAACATGTAATAAATTTTGAACAATTCATATGCATGAACTTGATGGACAAGTCTAAATTGCACTAATCATACTATATGATGCTTATATCATACTGTATGAATAGATGAAGGAACTCCCGAAAATTAAGTTTTCTTGAAGCCCACTACTTAAGGTTTTCTAATACTCTTACTCAAAAATCTTTGGTTATTTTTACTTCAAGAGAGAGAGCCTCAAGGGAGAGAAAAAGGAGTGCTTTATAAGTAAAGAGAGGAAGATTTTGTGATGGAGAATTTGTGATGGGATTCACATGGTTGCTCCAATCAAGAATCTTTCCTAATATCTATAAGCATATACTTGGATGTTCTTTAGCTCTAGACTTGAAGTTCTTCAGCAAAGATTGAGGTTATCTGACCATCACCTTGAGGGTGAAAATAGAGTTATGGTTCTCTGACCAACACCACGAGGGTTAAAAAAGAATTAATGTTCTCTACATGTACAAGAGTCACGATACTTTACCGCACTGGCTTGATATAATAGCATCTGTATAGGCTTCTCTACCTTTTTATGAGAGCAAAAGGAGTGTCACTATTATTTTCTATAATACTTGGAGAGGAAGTCTCTAAGGAGTGGATGTAGGTCAGGTTGATAGAACTACTATAAATTATGGTGTGTTCATTTTGATTATTTTTTGCACTTTATTTTTATACAGTTATATGTGTGGTTGAAAATTTTGATTTATTTCATTATTGTAAAATTTTTTTATTTCCACATCTATTATGTAGATTATCATGTGTGAATATAAAAAGTTTTTAAAGGAATTCTTTTTTCCTAAAGAAGTTTTTAAAACATCCAATTTAACCCCCCCCCCCCCCCCCCCCCCCCCCCCCCCTCCTCCCCACCCTCTTAGTTAGCCTCAAGCTAGCTCATTAAGGTTCAAGATCCTCCAAAAACTTTTAAGTGGTTCTAGAATGGAATTAAAAAAATAAGTTTAAAATAAAATTTAAAAAATGATCAATGGATAACTTTGGAAATTGTTATAATGTGGATGGACATTTAATCACATAGACGTCTTTTAATTTTTTAAATATTCCATGTGTACTTTTGTGCAATCTATCAATTATCGCCTATGGATGTTAGTTCAAGAGGGATGTTCTCCACCTTCTTTTTTTTATTGAAACTACCAAAGGCAAATTACTAAAAAGTAGAAAACAGATACAACCTAGAGAATGATAGAACACATATCACACTCATCTTTAAGCAAAGCAAAAAAACTAGGAGGAATTTTATTGCAATAGAGATCCTCCCAAATGAAATCCTATACTAAAGCAAAATTAGCACATAAATCGGCTAAATGATTACAGTATCTATGAACGAAGTGAAAAAGAAACATACCAAAATCCTCTAAGAAAGACAAGTCTTCAATCTCTTCTTCCTTGTCAAAAGCTTTATTCAAAGAACTTTGAAGATAGTTGATGATATTTTGATCATCCCCTTCAACGATAATCCCCTTAGCTTCAAAGTTCCACTTATTGTGAAACAATTTCAGAGCCCTTATAGCCATAAGCTCGAAGAAACCAATGTCCCAATTTACACATTTGATTCCAAAAGAAAATAAGAATCTTCCTTTATGGTCTCTAAAAACTGCAGCAATCCCGGCCTCATTAGAGTCTAAAAGGGCAGCATCAAAGCTATCTTTAATCCACACGATTGGAGGAGGGTGCCAAGAAGAATTAGGCAGCTTACAAAGTTGATTGGCTCCCCAGTGATCCGAGAAGATACCGCACTTTGAAGAAGAAACAACATTTTCAATTGCTTTAGCAGCCATAAATCCCATTCCCAATTCATTGCCTTCATTGGTAACATTATTCCTACTCTTCCAAGAAAAGTAGACAACTGTACAGTAAATATTAGATAAAAAAGGATTTGAGATAGATAAAACCTTTAAACCATTGATACAATCTGACCAAGCATTGTATCTAGGAAGTTTAAAACCCCAATTATCCAAGGTATCAAACAATCGAACTAAAAAGCCACAGTTCACTGCAATATGCTCCTCATCTTCAGCAGTTGTACAACCTCTTGGACAGCCATTTGCTTGAATAATTCTCCTGTACATGAGATAATCCAAGGTTGGAATACCATTATTAAGTAATCTGCATTAGAAACAATGCACCCGAGCTGACAGTTTGCTTAATTTGAGCCATTTCCAACAGCTATTTTTATTACAAACAGCACCATGATCAGTTCTAGTCAAAGTAGATAAAGATTTTCCTGTAAACTTGTAAAGAAGTTCTCTGGAATCCGTCCCTTCTTCAATCTTCACTTGTAAAATCAACTTAGTTAATTCTGGACCAAAATGTTTACTTAGCTCAAACAGATTCCATTCTCTATTTTGTATAAAAAAATCAAGCCTGGGGAATTCATCTACCGTGACATTGATAAAAGTAGGCCATTTGGAAAATCTTCTATTTTTGAATCCAAATATCTTCAAGAGTATCAATGGAGACACCTGTAGCAACCTTCCATCTCAAAATTGGCTGTATGGAACTCAAGCCATTCAAAAGAATCCTCCATGTAACCGAACTGTTTTGCTTCCTTGCTCCACTGCAGATATCATTCCCGTATTTTGCTCTAAGAGTCATATACATCAAAAAATTGGGCTCCTTTATAAACTCCCAAGCATATTTAGAAGAGGACCCATCATAGAAACAGGAGAATGCAATCCCACTCCACCTTCAACATATGGTTTACAAAGAACCTCCCACGAAATGTAGTGCATGCCAACACCATTGTCCGATTTTTTCCAAATAAAATCTCTGCATATCTTTTCCAATTTATTCAGAATATTAATGGGAACCAAAGAATGGGAAAAATAGAAGATGGGAATTGCCAGCAAAATAGACTTTACCAGCACAATTCTACCAGGTAATGAAAAAAATTTATTACCCCAACTATTAATTTTAGCATACGCCCTCTCAAGCAAGAATAAAAAATTAGAAGAGATCAATCTTCAAAAGCAGAGATTAATACCCAAGTACTTAATTTCCTGCACCACCTTATAATTGAGAATTTTGGATAATGATTTCTTCTTTGCTCTATTAACCGACTTCCCAAACATAATAGCTGATTTCTTCACATTAACTTATAGCCCTGTCCAGCTACAGTAATCAACAATGATCCTCTTAAGCAATTTCACGTGCTCAATATTCGCTTCAGAAAAAAGAAGAACGTCATCTGCATAAAGAAGGTGGGATATCTTGGGAGCCAATGTAGCCACTTTAATTCCCAAATTGTTCCCATTTTGGTGCAAGTTGTTTGATAACAATTGGGAACATAAAATGAACAAATAGGGAGAGAGTGGACAACCCTGTCTAAAACCACTCTTTGCTTCAATAAAATTTGATTGGGTTCCATTGAAGAGAATAGAAAAACTTGGATAGGTAACACATTCCATAAGAACTTTGGAAAAATCATTAGGAAAACCAAAGTAATGAAGTATATTTTCCAAGGAACTCCAAGACATACAATCATATGCTTGTTCCATATCAATTTTCACCGCCATCATCCCTTTTTTTGATTTAGAAAATCTAAACTTATGAAAAATCTCTTGCGCCAAAAGAACATGCTCTGATAAGGATCTACCTTTTAAAAAAGCAACTTGGTTTTCCAAAATCAAATCATTAATAAACAAATTAAGTCTATTTAAAAGAAGTTTAGCAATGATTTTGTAAATAGACAAGCATAAACTAATAGGATGAAATTGAGAGGGATCTACCAAATTTTGCACCTTGGGAATAAGGACTACCAAAGTCTCTTTCCACTTAGCATTCATTTTCCCAGTTGAAATGAACTGAAAGATTGCCTTCCACATGTCTTGAGCAATTATTTTCCAATAGCCTTTGATAAAGGAATACAAAATTCCATTAATCCCTGGAGAGATATAGCCTCCAAGCTTGAAAATGACTTTGTCTACTTTCTCCACTGTGAATTTAGCATCCAGTAATTTCACGCTTTCTCTGCTTAAAGCATTCACATTATTCGGCCAACCTGTTACAATGCAATCCCGTTCCTTCCATTTTTGAGAAAATAATCTCAAAAAAGCTTGTTCTATAGCAGCTTGATGGTCTACCAAGTTCCCCACATCATCCTTTATTTGCTTTATGAAATTACCATTCTTCCTCCCATTAGCAAATGCACGTAAAAAATGAGAATTAATATCACTCACCTTAATCCATTTTAATTTCACCATTTGTCTCCACCTAACGTTTAACCTTCCTAGAGTAATGTTCAATTCATGAACTTTGGATTTGAGCAACAAAACCAATTGTTCTGACATCCCATTACCACTTGCTTCTTCAATTTGCAGATCATCCACCTCTTTTTTAAGTTTCTCTTTAAGCTCCATCAAATTTTTATGTTTAGATCTACTCCAAAAGAAAAGAGTCCTCAACACAAAATGAAATTTCTTATTCAACACCTCCATAGGATCACCTTTAAATTGCTTGCTTCATGCTTTATTGACAACATGAAAGGAAGTAGGATAAGAGAGCCAAACATCTTCAAACCGCATCATTTTTTGATGATGAAAATTTAGGAAATCTAGCTGAAGAACCACTGGACAATGATCAGATTCAACCCGCGCCACATGGCGGTTAACAGCCTGAGGTAGAGCTTCCAAGGCCTTAGAATTGAGAAGAAACCTATCAAGTCTCTCCCAAATACGTGCACCTCCACTTTTTTTATTACACCAAGTGTATTTAGGCCCAACAACTCCCACATCATGAAGATCAAAACTATTCATGAACGAATTCATCTCTTGAGGATCAAGAGAGAATTTGATTTTCTTACCTCCCCTCTTGTCATTTTGAGAAAGGATGCAATTAAAGTCACCACCAATAATATAAGGTAACTCCAATGAAGAGTGAGAGCCTAAGCATTCCCACAAGCTCCTCCTACTATAAACAACTCTACTCCTATACATAGTAGAGATAATCCAAGATCCTTTATTAGCTATACAAAGCTTCCCAATCACACATTGCTCATTTATTGTTATTAATAAAAAACTGGCCAAATCAGACCTCCACATCACCACGATCCCTCCTGACAAACCACTAGATGGATAAAGAACGAAATCCCAATCTTTACCCATGTATTTACTAAATTTCCACTTCTCCAAAGAATCAATTTTAGTTTCAACAATGCCCACATAGTTAGCATTCCAATCAAGGACAACCTCATTTAAATATAGAGGGGCCACCCTCTTATTCGCCCCCTTACAGTTCTAGAAAATAAGAGAACTCATTTAGCCACCGAGGGGGAAGGTCCCCCACCCTTCTTTCTATTGATTCCTTCTTGTTTTTTAAGTCTAGAGGATTGATTTAATGGCCCCAAAAACTTCATCTCCTTATGAAGTTTGGGTTTAGGTTTCCCAATACTATCCTTTTCTCTAATATCAAACACTGTAGGAGTTTTAACAATTGTCTTATTCACCACAGATTCTTTAATATTAACAAATTCTCCCTCTTCAATATCAGGTATACCAGGAGAGCGTTTTTCAGAATGAATTCTTTCACAAACTTCCTCTTCAATTTCACTAAGTAGATCAAATTTATTGCAATTTGGTAAGGAAAATTCTATGAGAGAAGGAATTATCGAATTTAACTTAGAAGACCCATCTTCTTTCCGAATTTAACTTAGAAGACCCATCTTCTTTCTGATTCTGAAGTCCCAAACCATCCATCTTCTCATTTGTTGACATCTCTAAAGCATTCTCTGAGGCAGCAACCTGAGTAATTCCCTGGACTTCTTTCTTCTTAAAAATCGGCTTATTTCTTTTTGAAACCGGTTTGGAGTTCACCTGCTTAATCCTTTTCTAATTAATCCAATTCTTCTTTCTGTTATTGACATGAATCCAAGGTTCATAAACTGAACCATCCTGAACTGCTTCAAGCTCTTAACTTCCTCCTTAATGTTGGCCTCCTTCTGAACAGAGTCCTCAACCACCACTTTGGCTCCACAAGAAGTAGTTAAGTGACCAACTTTGCCACAATTATAACAAAGAGAAGAGATCCTCTCATACTCAACATTTTGGAAAAACCTACCATTAGGACCTTCAATCCACACTCCCAATGGAAGTTGTTTATCAAGCTCCATTCTAACACAAACTCTTCACAATCCCCTCTTTCTCCATTGGAACATATTCCCATCAATAAGTAGAGGAGTACCAATAAGGGAAGCAATCCTTGCAACATTGATTTCATCCCAACAAAAAAGAGGGAGGTTAGGAAATCTAATCCAAACCGGAGAGCTTAAGCCTTTCAAGGAAGATGGAGAGAAATCCGAACTCCAACTATCCATTCCGATTATATTCCCTTTAACGAATCAAGGTGCACCCATAATAACATTCTCCATAGTCACTTTATCATCAAACGAGCATAACATCCATCCTAGACCAAGAGAAGTCAAGTGAAATTTACTAAACTGGTTCCACTGACGTCTTAACTCCCACGCCATCATTGGAATAGAGATATCAACTCCAAATGCTTTTACCACTATAGATAGATTCAGATGATCTGAATTGGCCTTTACATTTGGTTCAAACAGTTTGACAGCCCTGCCATCCTCTGCTAAGCAATTTGCAATTGTCTTAGAATCATTTTTTAGATAATTTTGCTTTAACCATGGATTTGATCCCATCTTATCTCTACAGTTATCTAAAGCATTAAAATCATTAGCCAATAAAGGCTCAATACTGACATTTTCACAAACATTTGAGGAGCAATCTTTAGAATTTGGAATTGAAGGGAGGTTTAAGGATCCATTGTTCCCTTTTAACGAATTGCTAAAATGATTGACGAAAATTTTCATATCGGAAGATGAAGAAATTTCACCATAAGTGGATTTGATTTTAAGACAAGAAATGGATGAATCAGAATCCACCCTTGAATCTACAATTTCCATTACTTTGCGTGGAACAAGAACAGGGAAGATCGACAATGGAACAGCAGGTTCCCGGATCACCAGATTTCCATTCTTAGCAGAACGACCAGACATTTCCACATTCACAAAACCGAAGCCATCAGTAGCTTCACCATCGACGATCACAGCTGGGCCACCCGCCGGCATCCTAGTATAGCCCGCCAAATCGAAAAAATGATAGTTTTGAAAAACTTTCTCTCTCTAGAATCTTGGAGCTTCTCTCTCTAGAATAACCAAGACAAAATTTTATGTTATGCACCTTCGCATTTAGTAAATGACATTAAAATTGAAATTCCTTTTTTTAAATCGAGTACGCATGATAAAGATTTAGCCCAACTGAATGCAAAATATTTGAAGAATTTTTATATGTGTTTCTACTTATACTACTGGTAACAGGATAAACTCTGCATAACATATGAATGAATAAAAGCTGTAAAATAATGAAGGTTAAATATTCTACTTCATTATTATATACTTTTTTGCAAGAAATCTAGTGTATATATATCTAAAATGTTTATTAGGATTACTCAGATTATTATTTTACTGCATGGTTCAGGAAGAGAACTCACTAACTACAAAAAATGTGAACAAGATCTTACACTACTTACCTACTTCCTACGATGCAAAAAATTAATATTATGACTTAATATAAAGATCTAAATGTTTAAAACAATGATAAATTACATGGTTCACTCATTGCTATGAGGAAGGAGTGACTAAAAGACAGCTTGATACAGGAGAAAAGCAAAAAGAGAAAAAATGTAGCCTTAAAAGTTAATGATTCAAAAAATTCTTCAGATGAAGGAGAGGAAGATATTGCACTAATGACTTGATAGTTAAAAAGCATTTTAAAATAAAGCAAAATCATCACCAATAGCAAAGAAAATGTAAGAATTATAAAAAATTTAAAGCTTCTTTTGATATTATATATTATGAATCCTGGAAACCATGGAAGTTTAAGTCTGATTACCCAAGACTTAAAGCTCACCCCAGCAATCACAAGGGTGAGGAAAAAGCTAAATTCAAGAAAGGAAAGCAAAGACTCGGAAGGTGTTTTGGGAACACTTTACTTCAAACTCATCAACAATTGAAGCTGAAGAGCAGATAACCAACCTGTGCTTAATGGCGAATAATCATCTTGATCATTCTAATTAAGAGTAGGTATGTGAGCATTCCTATGATGAATTATTCGATGTTTTTGAAAAAATTCATACTGCATATAGGAAGCCTAAGAAAATCCATGCATGCCATAAATCTGACTTTTCAAATCTATAGAATGTGCATGAATGCTTCAGGAAAAATCAATTCACTTTGGATAGTAATCATAGGGATTTATTAGATGAATTTGACTCTTTAAATAAGATGTATCTTGATTTAACTTGTGAACATGATTCCTTGAAATCATCACATGTTGAATGAAAAAAAATGCATACAAGGAATTAAAAACTCCTACATGTAAATTAGATTGAAGTAAGCATGCAATTTTAATTAAAAATTCAATTAATAAAACTAAAAACAAATCCTTACAAGTTCAATTAAAAGCATACAAATAAAACACCTCCAACACTTGTACAATTTTATAACACACCATCACAACATCCATTCAAACCTAGGAAGAGGCACCATAACCTACATAAATTAGTAAACTCTTTTCGTATTGCTTGATAATTC
Source organism: Dendrobium catenatum (assembly GCF_001605985.2). Lineage (NCBI taxonomy): Eukaryota > Viridiplantae > Streptophyta > Magnoliopsida > Asparagales > Orchidaceae > Dendrobium > Dendrobium catenatum. The sequence goes on along the minus strand of NW_021318490.1, from coordinate 482,006 downwards.
ACTTATGGCCTGCTAGGACACATAGCCAACACTTGCACTATCCACCGTAGAACATATTTATTTAGGAGACCAAAATTGGATAATTCATAGCATAGAATGCAAGTATTTCATCCCATATTCCATAAGGTGGAACAAAAAATTATTTTGGTTCGCCAATCTGACTAGTGATGATTTTGTAGAGAAGCTCTCAAAAAAAGCATCATGAGAGTATGTGATACCTAGATAGAAGAAGTTTAAGGCACATGATTGGAGATGCAACTCAATTCATTTTTTTAGAGGCCAGGGTAGGAGGCAAGGTGACACTTGGAGATAACACCACTATGAGAGTGGTGGGCTCAGGTATAATTGGCAACTCAAAAAAATTCCCCATTGAAAATATTTTGTTGGTAGATGGCTTAAAACATAACCTGTTTAGCATAAGCTATCTCTATGATAAAGGCTTTAGCATTAAATTTTTGTCTACCAGCAGCAAGATAAGCATAAATGAGCTAAACGGAAAAAGAATTAATAATGTTTACTTGCTTGATTTAAAATATATTGAACCTGCTGCTTCTCTTTGCCTAAAATGTATTGCTGATGAATCTTGGTTATGACATAAGAGATTGTGTAATTCAATAATGGAAAAACTTAGAAAAATCACCTAAAAAGACTTAATGAGATGCATACCCAAACTAGAGTTCAATAAGGACAATTTGTGTGATGTATGTCAGTTAGGAAAGCAAGTCAAATCCTCCTTCTACTCAATCAAAGTCATTAACTCTAACAAACCTTTAGAAGACCTTCACATGGATCATTTTGGACCCATTAGTACTACAAGCTTAAGAGAGAAAGTTTTGAGTATATGATTGCTGAAGATTACTTGAGGTTTCCTTGGGTTAGATTCCTATCAAATAAAAGGGAATCATTCAAGGAATTTAGATCATTCTCTACTTATTTTAAGAGGAATCTAGGTTATGAAATTCTAATAATTCATAGATATCATGGTGGAAAATTTGATAATGAGAAATTTGAATCTTACTATAAGGAACAAGGAATATATCACAAATGTTTAGCTCCTTGAACACCTCAATAGAATATGGTTTCTGAAATAAAGAACAAGACTGGTAGAAGCCACTAGATCCATATTAACCGAATACACACTTCCTAAATACTTCTAAGCAAAAGTGGTGAATATAGCCTGTTATGTTTCAAAAAGGGTTAATGTTAGATCCAAGCTGAATAAGACATTATATAAAATTCTAAAGGGTATGAAACCTAACCTCTCTCACCTTTATGCCTTTGGATGTGAAGTGTTCATTGTAAATAATAAAAAATCTCTACTAGGAATGTTTGACTCCAAAAATGATGAAGTAGTGTTCCAAGGGTACTCAAATGGTTAAAAATTCCTTAGAGTTTTCAATAAAAGGGCACTAGTGGTAGAGGAAACAACTTATGTTATAGTTGATGAATATGATAATTCTAGAGGGTCTAAGGAAGAAGAAGAAGATGATGACGATGAAGATGTAGAAATCTCCAAAGGAGTAGAATCTGCAAATCAGGAGGAAATGGTAGAACATAAGATTTCATTGCCAAGAGAATGGAGATAATCTTTAAGTCATCTTAAAGAACTTATCTTAGGAGATCCATCTGAAGGTGTTAGGATTAGGCATAGCCTTAAAAAATATGTAATCCACTATGCCATAATCTCAATAACTTAACCTACAAATATAAATTAAGCCATATCTAATGAATTCTAGATCCTAGCCATGCAAGAAGAGTTAAATCAATTTTTGAAAAATGATGTTTGGCAACTAGTTAAAAGAACTAAAAACCAGAGTGTTGTTGGAACCAAATGGGTTTTCAAAAATAAAATATATGATTCTGGAGTAGTGATGTGAAATAAAGTAAGATTAATGTTGAGTCTAGTAATTAGGTTGTTAAGCCTAAGTTAATGTCCCAAAGGCTACCAAGAGGGGGGGTGAATTGGTAGTTTAAAAAATTTTATGTCCTCTTTTAAAATTATGTTGAACCGAAATAAAAATTGTTTCTTTTAAGTTTTGTAGAAAAAGTTTTTCAACCACAGAGTTTTTAAGACTAAGAATTAAAATGCAGAAACGTAAAAACAGTAAAGAAAATGACACCAGATTTATAGTGGTTCGGTCTAAAACCAGACCTACATCCACTCCCCAGAGGCACCCTCTGAGTATTGAATAAAAAATAGTGACTCTGCTTTTGCACCTCACAGCAGGCGGAGAATCCTTTACAACACACTCTTTTCACCACTGGCCCGGTGCGGCAGAGAGACTGTCGTCCTTTTACATAATCCAAGTGTTGGCAGAGAACGTCATACCTTTCACACATCCATCACGTGTTGGCAGAGAACTTATCGTCCTTTCACACTCTCGCTAAGTGGGGCAGAGAACCTTTGGCTGTTCACACTTTCCAAGTGTAGGCAGAGAAACCCTTCGGCTATTCACACTCTCCTAATGTTGTGCAGCGAACCTTCGGCTATTAGGAAGCAAACCTTCGTCTGTTCACACTCTCCAAAGTTTCGGCAGAGAACCGGATCTCCTTGACAGATCTTCTCACAAGAATCTAGAAGGAAGAAGAAAAGAGTGAAGTAATCCCAATTCATAAGTAGAGACTCTTATTGAAATCCAAGTGAAGCCTTTCGCTCCATATGGTAGGAATTCCTCACTTGAATGCTCTCTTCCACTCTCTCTTGGCTATATCTCTCAAGAGGACACGAAGATCAAATGAAAAAAGATTGGGTGACAGTCTATTTGGACTATTTTTAACAAAACAAAAAAACACGCCCAAAAAACTGCAAGTATTCAATTCCGTACGCAGTGGATCATCCTGTACGATCGTGGATGATCTTGGACGATTTCTTAAAACGATTTGAAATGACCCCATTTGTATATGTGTACGAAATGTCGTACAGCTGATCGTCCCGTATGAACTAGTTCGTCTGGTACGAACGTTTAATACTAGGTCGGTTCTAGAAACTCGAAAACCGTTCTAAGTCGGTAAATCGTTTGGAAAAATTTTTACAAGAGGCCGATCGTCCTTGACGATTATTATATTCGTCTGGACGAAATTTTTTCAGAGGACCAATTCTCCATGGACGAATAATTTATTATTTTCTCTGGACAAAAATTTTTCAGAGACCAGATCGTCTAACACGATTATTAATTTCGTCTGGACAAAAATTTTCAGAGGACCAATCGCCAATTGACGATAATTTATTTCGACTGGACAAAAATTTTACAGAGAACAATTGTCCTGGACGATTGTAAAATTTCGTCCTGGACGAATAGGACTTAGAAAATTTTTAAGCAAGTTCCATTCGGTCCATGTGCTCAATAGGAGATAACTGTCTGATCGTCCCCGTACGAATAATCGTCTATTACGATAGTATAAATTTTTATGATCTTCTTATGTGTGTCTGTTATGTTTTTATTCACTCAATTATCAACTACCCTTTCAATTTAATTTCAAAGATATGCAAACTTCAAATTTTACAAAGTAACTCATTCAGAATTTGATTTGAAGTCTCATAGTTTGGATTCATTTTTCCTGAAATGTTAGTAGTACACACAAGAGCAAATACAAATTTTAAAATTGTTAGGAGATAAGTACATCATTGAACAATATTATGTTTGGAATCATCAAACTAGATAGTTGCAAAAATGTAAAGCATTCAAATAGCAACTATCTTTATCAATCTCCCCCTTTTTGATGATGATAAAACAATTATTATTTGTATGGTTTATAATTTAAACAAATCTCCTAAAACTCCCCTGAATTGATGAATACATGAAAAGAAGAAGGTGCGTTTGACAAAGAACAAAATTTTTGTGTTTTCAAATTTTTTTTTTAACAAAATTACAAAGTCAAACACAAAAACACAAAATGCAAATAAAATAATTAAAACAAAACAAAACATACAAACACAATAAAAACAATAACATACAAAATAATATTTCTTCCTTTTTGACAACAACAAAAAGTGAAAGAAGAAATAGACAAGAAATGTAAGTAATTATATGAAATTCATTTGAAAATTAATCTAAATGGTGATTGTCATAAGTATGCAATCTAAAACTATAACATTAGGTCAATCATAGAAATTCATAAAATTTAAGAAGTGATAATAACTGTAAGTAAGAGAATTTATCAAGACATGATTCAATTAGACATTTCAATATAGAAATCATTACAAGAGAGATGTATAAAAAATTATATATTTCAAGTTCAATAGAATATAAATGAACATTAAGATCAATTTGAATTAAGAGATTGAAAGAATTTGGAAAGAAGAGAATTTCACATATGGCGCTTGCGCATCTTCTTCAATTTTGGCCATTTTTGTGCATTTTTGACATTGGGCTAATTTTTGCCTTAATATATATATTATAATATATATAAGCGAACATTATTGCGCATCTTCCTTTTGATTTTTTGTACTCTTTGTACAATTTTCAAGAGTAATTGAGAAAATCTTTCCAAAATCAATATCTAAAATTTCAAATATTTCTAAGTGCATAAATATCACTTGAGCTTAGAAATATACAAAATAAGAAAACATCTATATTGAAATAATAATAATTTAACTTTATTGTACTAATGAAATAGACAAGAATTTAAAAGTTCTAATTAAACAAGTTTATAAAAATTTTTAAATTTAGAAAAGACTAGATTTTTAATGTAATTAATCTCAAATTAAATCTAATTTAAGAACAATTAAGATTAAATAAGACTAATGAAATTCATAAAAATTAACCACATTCCAAAAACAAACAATTTGAATCAAGTACAACATGCATTGATATTAATGAAAAGGATTACATATTCATTTCATAATATTAAACAACTAAAAAAATATACTGAACTTTTAATAAAGACAAACTAAAACAAACACTAAATAACCACTAACACATACAAAAGCATTTAAAACTAAACACGAGTACAACAAACACAAAGAAATTTATTCTCATTTCTCTATTCTTGCTTCTGAGGAGGAATGCTCTACTAAGAAGGTTGAAGTAGGAGTGCATCAAACATTCATTGGTTATTGAATTTTATGTACTTCATTTCTGATACTATCAATGTCCTGTTGTTGCTTCATAAGTTGAGCATCAAGTTGATCAAATCTTTGATCAACATGAGTCTCTAGTCTATCAAATTTTTCAATCAGATTCTGATAATCTGACTGAGGTGCAGAAGTTTGCTCTCCTTCTTCTTCTTCTTCTGAAGCACTGGCATGTGCTTTCCCTTTTTCCTCCTTAAAAATTGCTCTGAAGGAAGCATTATTGTAGTATACTGGCTCTTCGTATTCATCATCAGGATGCACTAAGTTGTATTTCTTTTCCAAAATGTATGTAACTAAGTGTCCTAATGAGATGTTCCTTTTTCTCTTCTGCTCTGCATGTCTTATTTCTAAAAGCCCAAAGAGATGATCTATGATAAGTTGGGCTTCGTTGATAGGCTTACAATCCATAATCAAAAAGGTTAGAACAGAAAGGAAAGGGATAATATTGATCCTATCACCAACTTTAGGAATGATTGAAGATCGAAGGATATGCTGGATGATTCGGGCATTTTTGGTCATACCGGAGACTCTAGCAACATGATAGGTTAGGCCACTTTGTCTAATCACATTATTGACTTCATACCATTTGAATGTGTTTTCACTCATTAGGGTGTGGGCTTTATATCCTTCAGTTCTTAAGTTCAAAAAGGCACCAATGTCGTGCTTGGTGATTTCAACTTTTTATTTGAAAACAAAAGAACTTATGCAGGAGTGGTCGGAATTAAAGGGGAGATTATTACAAATCTTATCCAAGAACTATAATTTTGATGATAACAAAAATTATTTTGTATGCTACTACTTTCTCCTTATTATATGATATTCTATTTTGTTTTGTGTGTACTAATATGTGAGGAAAATAGTTCACCATTCACTTGCAATTTTTATTAGGTCAAGGCTAAGTAGACTAGGGTTACTGTGTGTATTTTCAATTTGTTATGTATGTTTTTCTTTAGTCATCCCAGAGATCGTACCTAATGAAAGTCATTATATTTGTATTCATCGTACTATAAGATGACCACAATTTTGGACGATAGAGCGTGTTCAAAATTGACCTTCCCAGAAGTCATTTTAAATGAATAGAACAAATTCAGAAAATTCATACAAAAATAATCATACGATTGTACTATATGATATGTTGTAAATTTTGAACAATTCATTTGCATGAACTTGCTGGACAAGTCCAAATTGCACAAATCATACTGTATGATGCTTATATATAATATAGTACTAATAGATGATGGAACTCTTAAAACCAAGGTTTCTTGAAGCCCACTACATAAGGTTGTCTAGTACTCTTATTATTACATTTTGGCAATTTATACTTCAAGAGAGAGAGCCTTGAGGGCCAAAAGAAGTAGAGCTTTGTGAGAGAAGAGAGGGATATTTTGTGAGGAGAAGTTGTGAGGGATTCACAAGGTTGCTCCAAGCAAGAATCTTTCCTAGTATATGCAAGAATTTGGAGAAAAAATCTTATCATTATAGGGATTCACAAGGTTGCTCTAAGCAAGAATCTTATTAATGTGAGGGATTCTCTATGGCTCCGAAGATGAAATTCTTCTGCAAAGATCTTAGTTCTTTAACCATCACCTGGAGGGTCAAAATAGAGTTGTGGTTATCTGACCATCACCTGCAGGCTAAAATAGAGCTGAGGTTCTCTTCCTGTAAAAGAGTCACTTTTCTCTACCGCACCAGGTTGGTAAAATAACATCTATATAAGCTTCTACACCTTATTGTGAGAGTAAAAGGAGATTCATGACTATTTAGTGTAATACTTGGAGAGGGATTCTCCAAGGAGTGGACTTAGGTCAAGTTGATCGAACTCTTATAAATTACTCAGTGTTCATTTTAATTATTTTTTGCACTTTATTTTTTTGCAATTATATGTATGTTTAAAAATTTTTATTTATTTTGTTGTTAAAAATTTTGCTTATTCCTGCATCTGCTCTATAAAGCATCCAATTCACCCCCCCCCCCACCTCCTCTTGGTTAGGCTAGGGCTAGTTCATCATGGTTCAACAACCTTCATGAACTTTGATAATGATGTAAGGTGGAAATAGTTCAATAACCACTTGATCAAATAAAAAATAAGGAATATAAATCAAAGAAAGGAAGGAAGGAAATAAATCCTCTCTCTTTATGCCTGTCCGGATCAAAATAACATATAGAGAAAGGAAAAAGAGTCCCACATTCACCTGGCCATATTTGCAACAGTAAATGTGGATGACTCGAATCCTGTTTAACCATATTCATAGCAATGAGAACAAGAGTTGCAAGAAAGGGAGTTCAATATTCTCCTAACCACATCATAATAGTGAGTGAGAACAACTCAATATCCACTAAACCATATTTGTAATAGCGAATAAACAGCTTCCCAAAATCTAATGTATGCCCGACCATATTTGTAATGGTGGGATAAAAGAGAAAAAAGGATCCAACATTCACATGACCATATTAATAATAATGAATGATGATGAAATGATGTTTTCCATAACATATTTGTAATAGTGAGACAAAGGGTTAAAGGGGGTTCAATATTATCCTGACCACATTAACAATAGTCAATGAGAATGGCTCAATATCAATCTGACCATATTTGTAAGAGAGATTAAAGAGCCTCTCAAAGTCTAATTTCTACCTGGCCATTTTCATAATAATAGAAGAAAAGAAGAAAGAGACCAACTTCACATGACTGTATTTGAAATGGTGAATAAGGATGACTCACTGTTTGCCTGACCATATTTGTAACAGTGACATAAGGAGTCACTAGAATACTCAAAAACTCCCAAAAAAAAAAAATAATAGGGGGAATGAAGAGGTGGTGAAGTATGCCTCCTAGGGACTCTATCGATCACCAAACTAAAAAAGGGGAGTTCAACATTCACCTAATCATATTCATAATGGAAAATGAGAATGGCCCATTATTTACCTGACCATATTTGCAATAGTAAATAAATAGCTCCAATAAATTCTAATGTATGCTTGACCATATTCACAATATCCATATAAATGAAGAAAGAGTCTAACAATCACCTGACCATGTTCAAAATGGTTAATAAGTATGGATCAATATTTGCCTAACTATGTTCATAATAGGGAGACAAGGAGTAACAAGAAAAGAAGTTCAAGATTTGTCTGACCATATTTGTAATAGCGAATGACAATATCATAATATCCACCTGACCATATTCACAGTAGTAAATAAAGTGCCTCTCAAAGTTTAATGTCCACCTGACCATATTTGCAACGGACGGAGAAAAGAAAAAAAAGGGTCCAACATTCACCCAACCATATTCACAATAGTGAATGAGGTCCACTCAATGTTCACCTAATCATATTATCAAAAGTGGGATAAATGGTTAAAGCCACCACATTTACCACTCAACACGCACATGCGAAGTGATGTGAGGGAAAAAGTGTGGTAAAAAAGGGATTTCCTACATACATGAATCCATAGAAAGAGTACCATACATGCATATCTGTAGATAAGAACCGTCGTAAAGAGAATATAACTATTTTCATGTGAAGTTAAAGAAAATCTATCTAAGAACATGACTATATAATGTTAGAAAGTTTGGGGTGTAAATCCAACTGGAGAAGGAAAAAGGGAAAAATCCTAAGCGACATGCTTTAAGAAATCCAAAGCCTTACATTTTAGTTACTATATGGTAGAGGATAAATCATCATGGCCATGTGTATCAAAATGCAAGTGGAATTTCCTAGATAAAACTTAAATCATCACACTAGTCTATTAACTATGATTGGTGACAGTTAAATAATGCATATTTCTCAAAAGTAGGGAGAGATATACAAATAGTAGAGTGAGAAAGTGATCCCACACTAGTTGTAATATAACTGAAGTAAAGAGGGGATACACTAGCCACCAAGAATAAAATTGTTTAAAATCAACACTGAAGAACCATAGTGGTAACACCCATACTAAATAATGGAACCGTGTGGGAAGTGTAACTAACATTGATAAATCCAAAAAGATAGCTCTTGCATCTAAGGGAAAGATCACAATGGGAAATTATGCCGCTAAGGAGACAAAAGACTATTTTTTCTACAAGAAAATAAATATGTACTAGGAAATGATGTTAACAATGAAAGTAAGATGTATAACATCAATGGAGAGGGAAAACACCAATCCCTCTATAACAGAAAAGTTATAATACCAAATAAGTGCATGGTCATCTCTTAAGAAATCACAAAGATGCTTCAAGGAGAGAAAAAGGCGAGAATTATTTTGAGGAACTCGGACTCTTTGAGTATAGAACTAGGTTCCACCAATGGCAAGGGCAACCAATTCTGCTCAACAGAGAGCTTCCCTCTCTTTTATCATCACCATTTTTGTTTATATATATTTCTTATCTTATTCATAATTATGGGTTTGTCATACCTCAAACTATAAGATAATAAATGGTAGAGAGAATATTTATCATATGCCTAAGTTACTCCTAGTATAAAATATCCTCTAATGATTGGAAAATAAAGAGAGAGAGAGAGATATGGTTGCTTTGAAAACCAAGGTCATATTCACCACATGAATAAAATTGGGGGAGATAGACATTATGCAAAGGGTATTTCAAAAAAATTATATTGGCTTTGATAACTCAAGCCATAATCAATTTCCATTGATGAACTTGGGAGTGCAACTATCCTAAAAAAATTTGTAGAGGTAAGAAATTTATATTATGGTAGTGGGTCAACATCACCATACATGACTAACGTAGGTTGAGTATGGACAAAATATTCATAAGGGGTTTGAGTTAGTGGTTTGGATATCCCAAATTACACTTGGGTGTGAGAAGTGAAACTAGAAAATATCAACCCTCAAAGGAAGATAAAAGGCGAGTCTTCATACAACAACACCAAGGTGATTTATGGGAATATTTGTAAACAAAAATATCCCTATGGCACATTTACATACAATTCCTAAGAAAAACCTCATACTTTGCATAACAAATATCACATGGTAGCGAACAATTCATCCTAGCCACAGACTATAGAAAAGTAGAAGGAATCCTTTCAAGTTATATTTATACAAAGGGATATTTACAAGTGGTGGATGAATGCCTCCTGGAATGTGCAACCTTAAGCATAGTACTTTTTTTAGTATATACTATTGATGACAAGCTCGGGGTGAACACCACTTACATCAACTAACAAGTATGAGCCACCATTATATACTTACTGTTCAATGAATGAGGCCTCCTAAAAAGGCTCAAACTTACTATAAAAGATAAGAACCAAATCGCTGGCCTAGAAAGAATGGGGTCGAATAAGGCGATCATATGCTTGGGTAATACAAGCTTGATATAATGTAAGTTTCTGATGAGCCTATAGATGAATCTATTATAAAACATCAAGATCTTCCAACTGCAGTCAGACATTATTCTCATGAGAAAGATTGTAACTAATTTTCACATACAACGAAGGGAGCTCAACCTCAATTTGGAGGATAGCTTTAACCTTGAAAGCTAAAACAAATAAGGTGGCCTGAGTAGGAGTACGGTATGTGGTCCTATAATCTCATAATGCTTCAGGCAATTTATCATGCCATTCTCATTTATTTTCCATAAGTATTTTTCTTTTTAAATTTACTAAGTTTTTATTAAATGTCTTAGCCAAACCATTAGCTCTAAGATATAAAATATAGGAATAATCCTAATTAATATTATAACGGCAAGCAAATCTAGTAATTGGTTCTTTTGAACGACAGGCCATTGTTGGAGATTATACAGTATGGGGCACTACATTGGTAGATATTGTAATCAAGAAAGAATTGCAAAACAGCTTTTGATTTAACTTCCTTAAGTTAGATGGCTTCTACAAACTAAGGTAAGTAATCAATGGTAGCGAGGATAAACCTATGACCCTTAGAGGAAGGAGGGTTAATAAAACCCACTACATATATGCCCCAACTGTCAAATAGCTATGATGAGATAGTAGGGTGTAATGAAATATGTGGTTGGTGAATAATTTTACTATGAATCTAGCACTATGGCATTTTCAAGCATGCTCCATACAATCATAGGTCATAGTTGACCAATAATAACCAAGGAATCTAATTCTAACTTTCATTTTAGTATGGATTAATGAACACCATAAAGCCCCTCACGTATCTCACTCATGACCTTACGAGCCTCCTCATTTCTAAGGAAATGCAACCACATTTGGTAAAGAGCGTCGATACTGAGTGTCATTCACATAGGTAAATGATAAAGTTATCTTTCTAATTTGAGTGGCTAGAGAGCAACCATCTAGATGTCTACTGTGATGTAAATAATCAACAAAATGTACTCTTTAATCTAACTCTCCTTAATAGAAAGCATTGCGAGTCCAATAAGGAGAAGACAAACTTGCGGGATATAAGGCATGATAATACTGGATAATGATAGACATTGGATTTCAAGTTCTGTCATCTAACTCCTTAGCAAGTTTAACTAATGCGTCAACTCTATAATTCTTATATTGAGAGATTTTAGATAAATTTACTTCAAGGATTAGACGTAAGAGCTCCATTACCTTATTCTGATAAGGCAAGCTAAGGTTTAAAAACTTTGAAGATTCCTGCAACTTAATTAATGATTATTTAGGGATCTCTAAAGATTATCATCGGTGTAGTATTCATCTAAATGGATAATGCCAGCCCCAAAATAAGAAATTTGTACTTAGGTTTAATATTAGTATAAGGTTATTACAGATTATAAGAGTAATAGAGGTTGTGGCCATCAAGAGACACAAAAATGAGGCCCAATCCTATCCTAACTACAAGAATTTTATAAGGGCACAATGATTTGATGGAGGATGCATCATCAAAGTAAAACTCCCAAGTAGGGAACACTTATTCTCAACACTTATCACTAGTTCCTTAGGTAAATCAACATTGAGTGGGGAATCTGTAGGGATTGGGTGAGCACCAAAGAAATTAGGTAGAGCCTATCTTTTAATGGCCTATTGAGGGAAATATTAAATTGTAAGAAAATCATAGGCCAATATGCTAGGATGCTAGGAAACCTAACAAAGTTAAATGGGACATCAAATACTAACAAAGCTTGACTTAAGAAAATCATAGGCCAATATGCTAGGAAACCTAACAAATTTTAAACCAGGCTAATCTTATATGAGAGAATATAATGTCTAAGCTTCTGCATAGTAAAGATCAAAGTCATATGATGCAAATGGGGCTCTATAGGAATCCTCTACATAGTTGAACATTATTCTCTCATGTAGCATTTAGATCAAAGTCATACCACTAGTTCATCTACATAATATTCAACCTACTAATGAATCAGTATATTAGTCATAGATAGGTGGCTCCAGCATTTTTGAGGCCAAAGGGCATCACATTATAGAAGTACACACAAATAAGGGTGTAAAATACTGTTAATTTTTCATCTTAATGTGTCATATTTTTCTGATTGTAACCAAATGAACCATCAATAAAGGAGAAAATGTTATGGGATGAAGCAATATATACCATGACCTTGGGGATGGGATGAGGAAATTATTTTGGGGACATATCTTATTCAAATTATGAAAGTCAATACTGACACGAATTTGAACGCTCTTCTTTTGGACTAGAAAATAATTGTCAATTCAAGTAGAATACTTAACTTTATGAATAAAACAACCTTCTCTCACCTTCTTACTCTCAGCGATCACCTCATGCATAATCTCCAACATCATTTGATGAGGTGGCTATTTAGTATGGTTAACAATCGGGCTTATTAACCAACTTATGGACTAATACATATGGATCAAAACTAGGCATCTTAGTATAGTTATAGGAAAAGTAATCTCTAAACTCAAATATGAGTTCAATGTACTTCCGGGCTTCTTACTCTAATTGCAAAGCACTATGAAAAATGGGTCGAGGATTTTATTTAGTTCCCAAATTAACTTCACGTAATTCATCCATAGTAGAATTAGTACCAACTTCAAATTCACATGGAGAATTAAGGACCATATTCTCCTCGTAATTTGGGTCTTCATCATTAGAGATTAAAATAACTAGATAGGAATGAAAAATAATACGGATGGTGGCATTAGGAAATTGAACTTTTTTAAAGAAGCCTAATCTCCTCTAAGTTTAAGGCAAATTTGTTTACCAAACATGGGCTTACTATAGAGCTTGTCCATTAAACCAAGTGGAAGGAACAATTTGAAAGTGCTCTGAAGGCACTAGAAAGTTCATTAGGGATGTTAAGCCCTTATGAACTAGTCCCAAGGCTAACCAACCGGGGGGTGAATTGGATATTAAAACTTCTTTAACTAAAAACACAATCACATCCAAAACCAATATTCACCACAGAAATCAAAGTGTAGAAATAAAATGCGGAATGAATAAAAAGAAAGAACGCATTAGATTTATAATGGTTCATTCAAATCTTGACTGACATCCACTCCTCGGAGGCACTCTCTGAGTATTGCACTAACCATAGTGTCTCTCTTTTAGCCCCCACAGCAAGGTGGAGAAGCCCTTACAAAATCACTTCCATATTCCCCGGTGCGACAGAGTAGCCAGACCCTTTAACTCCAAAGAGATCTTCTTCTTCCAAAAACGTCCCTCAAGAAGAGCCTTAAATTTAATGATACTAAGGTGCAAGCTCGCCAGAGTAACGGTGTGCAACCCCTCCACACTCCCTTGAAACACCCTCCAAGGATCTTCTCCCTCTCTCAAACTCCACCCTTTCCTCTCTCCCTTTCAAGCTCTCTCTTCAAGTTTCCTCCAGAAGAATGAAGCTTCAATGGCTACCAAAGAGACATACTAAGAGCCTTGTCAAAGTTTAAATAGAAGAGGTCTAAATAAGCTCATTATTTACAACTTACCGACTTTATTATCCAGGATGATATAAATATCATTCTGTACGATCAGTACAAAATAAACTTAATCAGCCAGGATGATATGGGACAATAAGAAGGTATTTGGTCAAATCATCCAAGCCAATCATATATCATGCTATACAATTAGTTCAAATCAGCATATATCGTCTAGATCATCATCTTAAAAAAAAGCTATCCAATATATGATCATGCAAAAACAACTATGGTTTTTGAACTGATCATCCCGGATAATCCTGTGATCATCGAAGACAATGTGATCATATTAATCAAGCCTTATTTGGTTTGCTTAATTATCAGAATAATTTAGGCATAATTATGTTGCATAAACTAGGATAATGTCCTAGACGATGTCCAAAAAATAAAGAATACCTAAATAGATCTGACAACTGATTCTTTGTGATTTGAGCCTATTGTCCCGACTGATAAAAATATCATCCTTGACGATGAACTTAAAGATGGCTGCCTTAACCAAGATGCCTTAATTAAGGTTTTTATTTTTAGTTGATCGTCTTGGATGATGTTTGGATCATCCTGGATGGTGTGAGATAAAATAGAGAACTCTAAAATAGGAATAAGTGAGCAAGGTTACAAGCAAACAAACACCCTTACAACCCAATAAATACATTAATGAAAATTATAAATAGAACATGTTTTGCCAAAACTTGAGCCTTGTAAGGTGCACAGTAATCCTAAAATGTTAGCAAACATAGAAAGAAAAATATATTAAAAATATAGGTAGACAATAGAAAGTGAGCCATAATATTTGTTTTCATCAAAAATATAAACTGATAAGCTCGAGTTGCAACATAATACCCTACTCATTACAATTATTTATAAAATAGGAAAAAATATTATGGGATAAGTGTGACCTCAACATCTATAGTTGATTCCATCGGTACCACCGAATAATAATGAATCCCCATTAGTCTATGGTGGCACATAGAAACTGTGTAGCTCATACACAGAGAGATTATCATAACATAATGGGCCAAAAGCATTAGAGGAATCTATAGGGGATGGAAGAATACTAGATTACTTAATTATCATCCCATACATCTTATAAGGAAAGGATTATCAAGTAGCACTCTGACGTCCTGCATATACATCATTATTTGAACCTTTATCAATGGCTAGAGTGCCTTAAGGTATTAGATACCTATATAATATAGGATAGGAACTAAAATCGTCCACTTTAAAGGTGGGTAATGAATTTAAATAACAATCATAATAAATCATCTCATCATCAAAGGAGTCTAACTCGATAGTCAAATGGGAAGTATAAAGTTATGAGGGGGGGGATTTAAGTATAAATGTTTCTCGTAGGGTAAGAAGACTCTCTACTAAGCCTCTACCATGCCCTCGACCTCTACCATGCCCTCGACCTCTATTATGCCATCCCCTACCTATACTTCGGGTAACATCATGCCTAACTATAAATTGAAAGAGGGATCCAACATATATCGTAGTAAAAATATCTTCCTCAATATAATCCTGTGATGGAACCAGTGTTGAGATTATTGTAACTTAGTTCTTTATTATTTATATTATGGCAATAGATTTATTTTTTATGATTCTAAATATTATTTTTTTAATTATTATTTCTCCTAACAAATTTTGCATGCACTATTTTATTATTTTTGTGTACTAACATTTATGGAAATCATACTCCAGATTATTGAAGACTTCAAATCAGATAAGTTTAAAGTTTATCTTATATAAAGTCTGTATTTTTCATTTTTTAAAGTATGAGAGAGTGTGATTGTAATTGAGTAACTATGCACACACACACAAGGGGAGAGATTAAAACTTGAATTTTTGAACCTGATCGTACTGTACGAATTCACTTCATACGGGAAGATTTGTTCAGTTATTTTCCCAGATAAGCAACCAAAAGAACAAAAATGAAATTTTTTTAAGTATAAATTATACTGTACAAACACAGTTTGTATATGGCTTTCACGAGTATGAAATGGACAAGTTTCAGGTCACATAAAAATAATTTTCTAAGTATGCATCGTACTGTACGAACACAGCTCATACATGCCTTCTAGAGTACAAAATGGACAGGTTCCTAAATGCATAATATGAATTTTTCTAAGCATGGATCAAACTGTATGAACACAATTTATACATGCTTCTAGAGAACAAAATGGATGGGTTCCAGGTCACGTAAAAATATTTTTCTAAATAAGGATCATACTATGTAAACATAGTTCATACATGCCTTCAAGAGTATGAAATTGTTAGGTCCCATTTTGTCCCTATGTTTTGTACATACAAAATTTGAGAATTTTCTAACTGTTCATCTCGGACAAACTTGGTTCGTACTAGAAAATTATCAGGAACAAAATGATTTTGTACCAATTCATAGCATGTTCGTACGCAACAATTTTTGAACTATTTGTATGTACGAAATACGATTATACTGTATGATCGTGTATGTTCAAAATTGAAAATTTTAGTTTTCTGAATAGTTTTTTGTGTCTTTTATATAAAAGGTCCACTCAAATTGATGTAAAAAAGTCTTGTCTTTATGATTTTTCAAGGGCAATTGAAAGAGAGAGTGTTTGAGAGAGATTTCTTCTAAGTGGAGTGTGATGGATTCACGAGGTTACTCAAAGGTAAGGATCTCATTGTGATTTGTGATTTTCACTCTTCCACTTATCTTTCTAGATTTCTCGTGAGAAGATCTTTAAAGAAGATTTGATTCTGTGCCAACACTTGGAGAGTTTGAAAGAATGATAGTTCTCTGCTAACACTTGGAGAGTACGAAAGAATGATGATTTTTTGCCGACACTTGGAGAGTCTGAATAGCCTTCTCTATTGATCCTTGGAGAGTGTGAAAGGACAGTGGTTCTCTACTGCACCAGAGATTGGTGGAAGACAGTTTCTTAAATGCTTCTCTGCCTTGATGTGGGGGAAAAAGGAGAGACACTTTTGGTAATAGTGCAATACCTGAAGAGGAAGTCTTCAGGGAGTGGATATAGATCGTATTTGACCGAACCACTATAAAACTTTATGTCATTTAAATTTCTAATTTTTCTTTACAACAAGTTTTTATTTTGTGATTGAAAATAATTTGAAACTTTATGTAACTTACTGTAAATCTTAAAAGGTTTTAATTTTATAAATCCAAGAATAATTTTTTAAAATTATCAATATACCCCCCCCCCGCTCTTGGTTAGCCTTGGGGCATTAGCTTAGGTTTAATAACCTAATCAACATTCAACAAGTGGTGTCAAATATTTGTTTCAAAACCATAAGTTTAGACTATTTATTAAAAAATGAGAATGGCTGCTTTTGGAAACTGGAACACACCGGAATGTTACTCAATCACTAGACCTCCTTTATTTCACAATATTCCTTTAAATTTTTGGAAAATATGTATGTCTACATTTTTACTGTCACTAGATTATCATATGGGGAACTTAGTTCAAGAAGGGTATATAAAACCAATTAGATTAGTTGATGGTATTAGAGTTGAAATACGCTTTCCCAAATTTTTGCCAAATTTTTAAAGGTTTTTAGTGAAAGTTTTGCTGGTAATAACCAGCGACATTACTGGCAAATATTATGCCTGTTTGCATAAACTTGACGAGAAGTCTCTGTCATAATATCCACTGGTAATATAACTAACGGATAATATGCTAGAAAATTTGATGGTAAAAGCCCTATTTTGACCCGTCTGACTTCCCATTTCTTTCCCTCTTCCTTCAGATAGTTTCACTCTCATCCAAGAGCTTCCATGAATGTGACCAAACCCTCAATGACTTTTGCCGCTCCATTCATTGTTGGTTGCCTCTACTCATCGCCTCCAGTAATAGAAGGTCACTACCTCCAGTAAGAGATCAAGTATCTTGTTGTATTCTTTTCACTCTTTTTATGGATGTTCTTACTAGACATTTGCAAGATAATGAATCTTGGTGTATGCTTTTGATTTTTTTATGGATGTTCTCACTAGACATTTGCAGGAGAAGGTATCTTGGTGTATGCCTTTTGTTTTGTTATTAAATTTATCACTAGACATTTTCAAGAGAAAGAACCTTAGTTTATGTTTTTACTTTTTTTATGGATGCTCTCACTAGACTTTAGTAAGAGAATGCATTTTGGTGTATGCTTATAATTTGTTTCTTCTATGGATGTTCTCAATAAACATTTGTAAAAGAATATATCTTGGAGTATGCTCTTGGATTTAGTTATGGATGTTCTTACTAGACATTTGCAAGAGAATGTATTTGCATGTATGCTTTTTGCTCTATTACATTATGGTTAATCTTAATAGACATTTGCAAGATAATGTACCTTGGTGTATGCTTTTTATTGATGATATTATTCTTGAAAATGATAATAGTAGAGAGGGAGTTGAAGGTAAACATGAATTATGTAGGTCAACCATAGATTCTAAAGGTTTTTGTATAAATAGATCTAAAACCTAATATATAGAGTGTATTTTTAGTGGTAATAGACCTAGTTCAGGGATTGTGACTTTGGGAGATGAAGTCATTAATAAAAGTACATGTTTTTAATATCTTTGATCGATTTATGGTGAAATATATGGGGATAATATTTGTATAATACAAATGAGTCACCTATTAAGGAGGCACAAATTTTTTATGATTTTGTTGCATACTTCCCAATAACTAATATGGAAGGGGTGAACCACACACTCAGAGTTATTCATTGCTGTTATGATAATAAGCATCAAGGCATAATATAATATTCCCTGTGAATGTTTTAATTAATTCATTAGACTAGTTAAGAAAACTAGCTCGATAGATAACATTATTCATACAGATTTATATCAGAAGAGGAAGTTGGTTTCCAAGATTTGTTTGAATTACACAAAGATGGATTGTTGTGCCAATTAGAGATTGCATATCATTACTACAATGCACTAAGACTTAAACCAAATTCTACCATGTAAAGAAAGCTGAATGAAGTACTAGTTAGTAGGATTTTTTACTTACCCATAATTCCTAGACTATAATGGTTATATGCATCTATGAGATCTACTGCACATATGAGATGGTACATTGAACACATTTCACAAGAAAGATAAATCTAATTAGACATAACTTAGACATGATGCATATAAAAAAATGTTTTTTTGATAATAAATTCAATATAATTACAGACAACAAAGATAAATCCAAAGACAACGTAAAAGCAATGATGGACTTAAAAGAGATTTGTAGGAGAAACCCATTAGAATTGAAGGATTGTGGAAATAAAAAATTTCTCAAACCAAAAGCCCCTTTCACCTTGACTTTAGAGCAGAGACGAGAAGTTTGTGAATGGTTCAAGATTCTATGGGTACTTGATGGACATTCTTCAAATCAAAGTAGACAAGTTGATATAAGAACTAGGAGATTGTTTGGTTTAAAAAGTCATGACTGTCATATCGTTATGTAATTTCTACTACCAACTGCTTTAGTTATCTGCTAGATCAAATTTTAAATCCCTAAATCGAGGTAAATATCTTCTTTAAAAATTTAAGCTCTTTAAAATTACATGCAGAGCACCTAATTCTTATGGATCATAAAATTAAATTTTATTTAAACCTTAATATTTTTAAGGAGTTTCATTGATGGTTTGAATACAATAGAACTCGTTGAAGTCCAAAAGATTATGGAAATAGAATTCCTAATTGGTATAAAAATATGGTATATTTTTTAACTATTTATTTCAATTAATATGTTTTTAATTTGTTAATAGCATACTTTACCTACTAATTAGGTGCACACTCAAGGCACTGATTTATATTATCATGGGCTAGTTGTGAAATGTTACCCAATTTTTATGGTTAATGGTTACAAATTCCAAACAAAATTCTAGTGTGGAGGTAGGAAGATAGAGAATTTTGGTGTATTTGTAAGTGAGAATACCCATACATGTGATGATTTTGAGTACTACAGGGTATTGTAAGAAATATTACAGTTGGGAAATCCTAGAAATACGAAAGATAAGGGAGCATTTAAGTGGGCAGAATACAACATCAGTAGAGGAGGAGACTGAATCAGAGTAGATGTTTTTTTTAATGATGTAAACATATATAATTTTGTATTTTTTGGCATGTTTAACTGTTTGTTTTATGGACATATTTAATATTATTAGATATTTTTTTATGGTATTATTCTTATTTTTTTTATTGTGTACATATTTAGTGATGTTCTTGATTAGAGCTGAATATTAAACTATTGCATTTTTTCTATACACGTCGTATTATTGAAATAAATTTTAAAAGTCAGGTGGTTATTTTTTTCTACTTCAGATTTATTGTGGATTTTCCACTGAAAACATCATCAGCAACACAATTCAACAAATTTGAATCATCATTTTTGGTGTACATTTGCGTCAAACCTTTAGACGGAAAATTCATCGATAATCTCCATTGATAATAGTGTGATGGACTAAGGCAGCAGATTATGTGCCAGTACTTTCGATATAAAGTTTCCACGAGAGATACCAGCGGAGAAAACATTTGAATTTGCTAGAGAAAAGACATTGGTTCTCTTTTTTTTTGTAAGAATGCCGCCAGAAACACCATCAGGAACATTTTCGATGGAAAGTTTTTTGCCGAATTAGATTTTCTGACTTGTGAATTATCGTTAGAATTATTTGTTGAGTCTAGTGAATAGGTTGTTAAACCTAAGTTAATGTCCCAAAGCTACCAACAAGGGGGGGGTGAATTTGTATTTAAAAATTTTCCCTCTTTTGATAAATTGAACCGAAATTAAATTTTAATGAATTTTTATAAAAAGTTTTTTAACCAGAATTTTTTTAAAACACAAAATTAAATGTACAAAATAGAAAGAGTAAAATAAAAAGACACACAATTTATAGTGGTTCGGTCTAAATCAGACCAACATCCACTCCCAGAGGCACCCTCTGAGTATTGCACTAATACTAATAGTGTCTCTCCTTTTGCACCCACAGCAAGGCGGAGAAGCCGTTACAAACACTCTTTTCACCACTAGTCGGTGCGGCAGAGAACCATCGTCCTTTTACACTTTCCCTAGTGTTGGCAGAGAACCATCGTCCTTTCACACTCTCCTAGTGTGGATAGAGAACCCTTCGTCCTTTCACACTCTACTAGTGTGGGCAGAGAACCCTTCTTCCTTTCACACTCTCTTAGTGTGGGAAGAGAACCCTTCATCCTTTCAAACTCTCCTAGTGTCGGCAGAGAACCGGATCTCCTTGACAGATCTCTTCGCAAGAAATCTAGAAGGAAGAAAGAAAAAGAGTGAAGTAATCTCAAATCACAAGTAGGAAATCTTACCTTTGAACACCATGCAAAGTCTTCACGCTCCAGTGGTAGAAATCCTTCTTTGAATGCTTTCTCTCACTCTCTCCTTTACTCTTCTTCCAATAGGCACGAAGATCAATGAGCAAAAGGATTAGGTGGCAATATAATTTGAACTATATATACATATGACAAGAAAAACTTCCCAAAAACTGCAAGTTTTCAATTCTGTACGCAGTAGATCGTCCCGTATGATCGTGGATCACCCTGGATGATTTTACTTAAAGTGTTAGATGCGATCCTAATGTATATTGGTATGAACTATGTTCGTACATGCTCATCGTCCCGTACGAACTATGTTCGTCCGGTACGAAACGGTTATTACATAGGTCGGTTCCCAAAATTCTACAGGACGTAACCAACTGATGTAAGTCAGTTCAATTCATCCTAGGACGACAGGTTTCATCCTGGGATGATGTTATACAGAGAGTTTCATCCAGGGACAAAAATTTATTTCTTCCTGTACGATTTCATAAAGAGAGCTTCGTCCATGGATGAAAATTTATTTCATCTTGTACAATTTCATATAGAGAGCTTCATCACGGTACAAACCATATTTTTCATTTGGACGAACAGTGCAAGGAGAGAATCCCGAGACGTTCGTCCCAGAATGAATATTAAATTCGTCCTGGATGATTAGGACTTAGAAAATTTTCTACCAGCCTGTTCGATCCATTGCTCCTCTGAGGGTTAATTGACATGATCATCTCGTACAAACAAGGTTCGTCCCGTACGATCAGTTCACAAACATTGTCCCTCAAGAGTGTGTGTTGTGATTTTTCACTCAATTACAATCACTTCCTCTCATTTAAAAACTTACAATTTACAAATGAATAATTTGAAGTCTTCATCGCTTGGAGTTGATTTTCCTGAAATGTTAATACACACTAGAGCAAAAAACAAATCTTCCAAAAAGTGCTAGGAGATATATAAAACAATAATATTTGAAATCATCATAACAACACAAGTTGCAAGAATGTAAAACATGCAAATAACAACTCTCTCTATAATCTCCCCCTTTTTTATGATGGCAAAACAATTATTATTTGTAGTATTTCAAGTTCTAAGAATCTCCTAAACTCCCCCTGAACTGATGAACTCATGAAAATAAGGAGGCATTTGAATTACTTAAAAAAAATTTTGTTTTTCAAAATTTTTATAAAACACAGAACAACACAAAAGACAAAAAAAAATCAAACACACATACGAAAATCAAACACTACGAAAACATATGCAACAAACAACAAACAATTTCTTCCCCTTTTTGACAACATCAGAAAGTGAAGAAAGAAAAGAATGTTAGAAATATAAGCAGAAGTATGAAATTAATTTGATATTTTAATCTTGAAAGTGATTGAAATAAGGTATGCAAATAAAATCAAAATATTAGAAAAAATATTAGATTTCATATAATTTAAGAAGTGATTTAACATAGAGAATAAAAAGAATTTATCAAAGACATGTGTCAATTTAGACATGAAGATAAAGAAAATCATTGCACTAAGGATGAATAAAAAATTTTATATTTCAAATTTCAATGTCAATTATAAATGAACATAGATTAATTTGAATTAAGAGATTAAAAGAGTCAGGAAAGATGTAATTACCACATGTGGCGCTTTGCGCATCTTTTTCATTTTTTATGGCACATTTTTGTACATCTTTTTGAATTTTTATGTCACATTTTTTGTACATCTTTTTACTTTGGGCTTATTTTGTGCCTCTTTTTGTCATTGCAAATTTTTTGCACATTTCTTTTGATTTTTGTACATTTGTACAATTTTTCATGAGTAATTGAATTCTTTCCAAAATCAATAATCTAAAATTTTCAAATTTTTCTAAGTGCATAAATACTATTTGAAAAGAGAAATATAAAATAAGAAAACATCTAAATTGCAATAATAATATTAAAGATAATGTAGTCTAAATAAGAGACATTGAATTGAAAATTCTAATAAAATCAAGTTATAAGCATCTCTTAAATTTAGAATAATTAAATTTTCTAATGAAATTAATTTTAATTTACAATTTAGAATAAAGAACTATTAAGATTAAAAAAAAATGAATGTCATAAAGTCTAACACACATTTCTAAAACATTAAACAACAAAACATTGTAACATATATTGATATCGAATGAAGCTATTACAATTTGAAGTTCAAGATATTAATACTAATAACACAACTAAGAGAAGGAAAAAATAACAATCTAAAGGAAATTACTAACACATGAACTACAACGAAACATAGAACAAACACTGAACAAACACTAAACAAATCGTTCAGATGGACTCTAATCTGGAGGAGGAGGAGGTGGTGCTGCACCAATGAAGTTGAAGTAACTACTCATCATAAACATGTTGGAATTAATGACATTTATTTGATCACGCATAAATCCCATGTCCTGATTGTGCTGAATATCTTGTTGCTGCAAGTGAGTTTCAATTTGATCAAACCTTTGATCAAAATGAGCCTATAAATTGTCAAATCTTTGAATCAAATCTGGATAATTTGGTCCAGCAACATCTGAAGGTTCAGCTTCTTCTTTTGTTTCACTCAGAACTATATGAGTTTTGCTGGGCTCGTCCATATTAAAAATTAAAGGTTGCATCGTTGTAGTAGAGTGGTTCTTCAAAGTCTTACTCTGGATGGATTAAATCATACTTCTTTTCCAAAATATAGGAAATCAGATGTCTTAAAGCTATGTTCTTCTTTCTTTTATGATCAACATGACCAATTTCAGAGAGACCATAAATATAGTCAATTAGGAGTTGGGCCTCATCTATATGTTGTCTAGTCATAATCAAGTAGGTTACAGTAGAAAGAAGAGGAGTGATGCTGACTCTATAACCAGCTTTCGGTATAATGGAAGTTTTTAATACATGTTGGATGATACGGGCATCACGCACCAAGGTTGAAACTTTAGGCAAATGATCCTTAATTCTCCAATCTCTAATCACACAATTAACTTCAGTCCAATCAAAACTTGTGGTGGTTAAAGTGGGTGCTCTTAAGCCTTCAGTCCTTAAGTTTAGGAAGATACCAAAGTCAGCCTTGGTGATTTCAATTTTCATTTTGAAAACAAAAGAACTGATGACAGAATGGTCGGAGTTGAATGACATATTTGCTAGAAAATAGTGAAAGGTTTCTCTATTGTAGAAGTGTACAAAAGTGAGGATCAAACCAAATTGAGTAGAGGTAAACAAGTGCGTTACCTTAAAGGTCAATTGATCATGTAGGAGAACTCTAAATGGGGTGATTTTTGCAGACACAAACCTAGCAAATGATTCTTCATTGGCTCTAGAATGGAAGTTTTCAGATGAATTTCTTGGTGAACCCTTAGTAAAAGTTTTTTGGCTCTTACTAGAACTTGCCATTTGAATGATCTCGAGAGAAGAAAGGTTTGAAAGAGATGTGTGAAAGAAACAATTTAGTACTTCTGTTAATTTAAAGAAGAATGACTGTTCGTACCAGACAAAATTTTGTTCGTCCCGTACGAAAATATTTCGTATGGATGAACGAATGAGTTTAAAAAATAACGGCTTTTCGTAAACACACAATTTTTGAGGCGTCCTTTCGTACAGACTTTTGACCAAGATGATCGTACAGACGAACACGTGTTCGTACGGATGATTAGAAATTTAACTATTTTTAATGGCAGTTGAAAACTGTCCCCAGCCATGAACTGACATGTGTTCATCTGGACAAACCAAAGGTTCGTACGGACGAAGTTCATAATAAAAACTATCTTATCCATTGAACTGCTGCATTCAATCATCCTGTCATTTGAAAAATATTTCATCCCAGATGATCGTGATGGTCGTACAGACGAACTACATTAAAAACTGCTCTTAAGACGGTTCGAAATCACGCAGTTTGTCATTTTACATACATCGACCCATACAAAAAATTTTCGTCCTGAACGATGATGACCACTAATTTTCATTTTCACACTCAAAACAAAATTGAATAAAAATAAATAAGACACACTTAAATACACACCAAAAATAAACAAAACAACAAAACAAAACAAAACAAAAATACAATGAACACAAAAAAAAAAACAAAATATCAATTTTGCAAAAAAAAAAAATTATCTAAGCATTTAAATCAATCACTCCAAGCCTAGTTCTTAATGTATTGAAAGTATCAAAGGCTAAAGGTTTTGTAAAGATGTCTGCAAGTTGATTTTCTGTTGAAATATGGTTAAGTTCAATTTCTCCCTTGGATACATGATCCCTTATGAAATGAT
>NW_021318490.1:403314-451136 GCF_001605985.2 Dendrobium catenatum | reverse complement strand
GAGAACCGTCGTCCTTTCACACACTCCAAGTGTAGGCAGAGAACCTTCGTCCTTTCACACTCTCCTAGTGTGGGCAGAGAACCCTTCGTTCTTTTACACTCTCCTAGTGTGGGCATAAAACCCTTCATCCTTTCACACTCTCCTAGTGTCGGCAGAGAACCGGATCTCCTTGACAGATCTCTTCGCAAGAAATCTAGAAGGAAGAAAGAAAAAGACTGAAGTAATCTCAAATCATAAGTAGGAAATCTTACCTTTGAACACCATGAAAAGTCTTCACGCTCTAGTGGTAGAAATCATTCTTTGAATGCTTTCTCTCACTCTCTCCTTTACTCTTCTTCCAATAAGCACAAAGATCAATGAGCAAAAGGATTGGGTGGCAGTATAATTTGAACTATATATACAAAAGACAAGAGAAACTACCCAAAAACTGTAAGTTTTCAATTCTGTACATAGTGGATCGTCCCGTACGATCGTGGATCATCCTGGACGATTTTACTTAAAGTGTCAAAAATTATCCTAATGTATATTGGTACGAACTATGTTCATACACGCTCAACATCCCGTACGAACTATGTTCGTCCGGTACGAAACGGTTATTACATAGGTCGGTTCCCAAAATTCTACAGGACGTAACCAACTGACGTAAGTCGGTTCAGTTCATCCTGGGACGAACAGGTTTCGTCCTGGGACAATGTTATATAGAGAGTTTCATCCAGGGACGAAAATTTATTTCGTCCTGTACGATTTCATAGAAAGAGCTTCGTCCAGGGACGAAAATTTATTTCATCCAGTATGATTTTATACAGAGAGCTTCATCCTGGTACGAACCATATTTTTCGTCTGGATGAACAGTGCAAGGTGAGAATCCCGAGACGTTAATCCCGGGACGAATATTAAATTCAACCTTGACGATTAGGACTTAGAAAAATTTCTACCTGCCTGTTCGATCCATTGCCCTTCTAAGGGTTAATTGACATGATCGTCCCGTACGATCAGTTCACAAACATTTTCCCCCAAGAGTGTGTGTTGTGATTTTTCATACAATTACAATCACTCCCTCTCATTTAAAAACTTATACTTTATAAAATGAATAATTTGAAGTCTTCATCGCTTGGAGTTGATTTTCCTGAAATGTTAGTACACCTTAGAGCAGAAAACAAATCTTCCAAAAAGTGTTAGGAGATATATAAAACAATAATATTTGAAATCATCAAAATAACACAAGTTGCAAGAATGTAAAACATGCAAATATCAACTCTCTCTACATTATTTTCACTCTATTGCGCTGAAAGAAGAAATTTCCTTTTGATTTTTAGTGTAACTTGTGGATTTTATCTGCAAGTAACAAAGCATTTTCCTGTAGTGAATGATCGAGGCTAATTAGTCTTTATACATTTTTTGGTAAATTAATTTCTAAAATTCTTATAAATCAATTATCTCCTCATCTTCCAAAAATTCATTTCTCCTAACCAAACTAGTTTTATCAAGGTTAGGATAATTTCTAATAACATTTTACTTACTCAATAGCTTTTACATGTGAAAGAGAGAAACTCTAGTTTTCTAGAGAGAGAAAATTCTTGTATTTTGAATTTTTTGTTCCCAGCTTTTACTCCTTTGTCGGAGGTTCAGACGTTGAAGATGGTGGAGGAGGGCCGCCGTTCAACCTTGGTGGCAGCTAAGAAGTGTATTGTGAATGGAGATATGCTTAATCTGGATCTAGAAGGAGTCAATCGATGGAATGCTGATTTGAAAATTTTAAATTTTGATTCTGTGTTCAAAACTGCTGGAGGACCATTGCTGATCAAATATAATGTAGAAGATGTCCCTAAGAAGAAAGTGTATGTGGAAGGCAAAGGAAAAGGGATTATTGGAGAGGTATGTTCGATAACGCCTCAGCTGAAAAAAAAATCTTTGGAACGTGATATGGTTTATCAGTCGGCTTCGTCATCTGGAATGAAACTATTTGTTAACAAGTTTGGTAATTTAAATGCAATATTTGGAAATGTCCTTGGGATAAATGCGAATTCCAATTCTCATGTTAACACAAAATTTCATTCCGATGGATGCTCGGCTCAGAATGATTCTATTGTAATAGAGAAGGTTAATGTGGATATGCCTGCTAGAGCTGTGAAGAAGGCAGGTTTTAATCCATGGGTTAAAAAGCCTTACATCCATTTGGATTTCAAAGAGGAAGATTTGGTTTTAACAGAGGATGGTAAAGCAGTTAAGTTGAATGAAGATATGGAGGTCCTGATTTCCAGCAAACTGAAGAAATCCCCAGTGATCAAGGTGTTTGGGAATGACGTTCCATTACATATTGTAGCTTCGAAAATTAGAAGACAATTGAAACAGTTTGGAAATTTTCACTTCACAACCCTTGGAAAAGGTTGTTTTTTATGTTCCTTTGATTCTTTGGAAATGATGGAAGGTGTTTTGGCAGGGGGACCTTAGTTTGTCAATGGGCACATTGTTGGTATGGAGAAGTGGACGGTGGAGATCTCTACCCTTTCATTGAAGGGTCTATCCTCTCCAATTTGGATTAGGATGCCTCATTTTCTTTTGTAATGTTGGTATGAGGTGAATGTGGCTAAAATAGCTGCAATAATTGGCAAACCTCTCATGATGGATGGGAATATATTTCAGTGGGGGAAGAGGGAATTTGCAAGGATTTGTGTAAGAGTAAAGCTTGATCAACCTCTTCCATTGAAAGTTTGGGTGGAAAGAATATCCGGGAGGTTCTTTCTGAAAGTTGAGTATGAGAAGATATCCAATTTGTGTTTTGATTGTGGACTAATTGGCCATGAGAAATCTTATTGCAAGCTTAAGAAATCTATTGCTGTGGATCGGACTGCTGTTGAAGTGCTTTCTAATCATGAAAAAGAGGTGGATAAGACTGAAGAAATGGTTAATGACTCTACCTATGGACCATGGATCATGGTTAAAAGGAGGAATAGTAGAAGACCAGTCCTGTTGAAGGATAAAATGAAGAGTACAAAAAAAAAAAACAGTGGATGAGTACTAGAGACGTTCATGGTGTAAAAGTGGCAGTTACAGAAGTTTTAAATGACATGGGAACAATTCTGGAAGTGGAGTCTACCACTAAAGAAACACCTTGGAAGAAGTAGAAATTTGTGAAGAACAGGAATTTCTTGCTAAAAAGTTCAGTTATAATCTCAGGAGGAAGCTGCTGTGAAGAGTCTGGTCAAAATAAAAAATGCAGCTTTAAAGGTTAGTTTGCAGTCTTCAATTATTAAATCCTTTAGCCCAGTTCTTATGAATAAATTTCATTTGCTGAATAAGGAAGAGCTGGTAGGGGAGGGAGTTGATTTGGTTAATTCCTCGGTAGCTGCTGGTAGCAAGAGTAATGAAAAGAAGTATGCTAGTGGGGTAGATTCTGTTAATAACATAGAGGATAAAATCTGTGATGTAAAGGTGATTGGTGTGTAGAAATTAAGAGAAATGCACTCCATTGGGGAAATGATCAAATGAAAGCTTGCTAAGGAGCTTAGGGCCATAGGGCCTATTAAAAATAAGCCACGTGGTAGAATTCTTGAAGGAGTTAACAGAAGAAGAGATGGGGCCTCTTCCCCCATGGTTCTTTAAATGGAATCTATTTCTTTCTGGAACTGTAAAGGGGCCAAGAAGAGAGAGAGGCCTCTTTCTATACGAAGGAGTTTATAAAAGATTTTAAATTTTTTTTTGTAGGGTTGGTTGAGACGAAGATCAAGTCATTTGATGGAGTCTCTTTTGACTGATTGATGGGCCCTTTGTGGGATTTCTTCCTTCTTCCATCAGAAGGACTTTCATGTGGTGTTATGATTATTTGTTGAAAATAAGGGAGTTTGGAGAATCAGCACTATTTATGGTAGTAAGGAGACTCACAAGAGAAGGTTGCTATGGGAGTGTGTCCGAGAGCATTCTCAAAGGGATATCCCTATTGTTTTGGGTGGTGACTTCAACTGTATTTTGGCAAAGGAGGATAAGAAGGGAGGGAGAAAATTTGTTTTCTCTCAAGGACCAATGGAGATGTTAAAATTTATGAATGAGAATGACTTTCATGAAATTAGTTTTGTAGGGCCAAGATTTACTTGGTGCAATAACAAAGTTGGAGGTGGGAGGATCCTAGAAAGATTGGATAGATGTATCCTCAATTCTTTGGCCATTAACAAAATTCAAATTGCTGTTGTTAGACACCTTGTAAGAGTGGCTTCAGAACATAGTCCTATTGTCTTGAAGTTATTTGATTCGGTCTCTTTTAGAAGAAGGTGTTTAAAATTTGAAGGTGCTTGGTTATCTTTCAAGACTTCGGCTCACATCATTTCTAATGTATGGAAGAAAAATTTCTTGGGGGATGATATGGAAATCCTTAATAAGAAGTGCAAAAGGAGCCTGAAGGATTTGTTCTTTTGGGGTAAGTTCAAGTTAAAAGAATTCTCTAAGGAAAAAGAATGATTGAAGGCTAAAATTTCTCATATTCAAGAGCAAGAAGCTAGGGAAGGTTGGTTGGTTGATGATAAACTTTGATTGCTTAGGAGCAAAGTCAAAGAGCTGAATGTTATTCTCAATTGTTTGAATACTTGGTGGAGGCAAAGAGCCAAAGTGAAGTGGATCGAAGATTTTGATTCCAATACTAAGTTTTTTCATTCATTTGCCAATGCTAGAAGAAATGCCAACTGGATTTCTCAGATCAAGAATGAAGACGGTATTTTGATTAATGAACCTAAGGAGGTTGAAGAGGTGTTACTTAAATTCTTTTAGAATAAGTGGAGTAGAGAATGTTGTTTGAAAGAGTGGCCAAAACCGTGGCAGGTTTTAGGTACTGAGGATAAATTTTGGTTAGATAGGGAGCTTTCAGTTCTTGAGATAGAGGAGGTTGTTACGAAGTTGGGAAACAATAAAGTTCCTGGTTGTGATGGGATTACTTACTCCTTATTCAAATTTTATTGGCGTATCATTGGTGAGGATGTCATTAGAGCAATTAATCTTTTCTTTTCTACAGGTAAATTGTGCAAGGATTGGAAGGACACAATGATTGTTTTGATTCCCAAATCTTCAAACCCGGTTTCTGCTGCAGCTTTTCGTCCTACTAGTTTGTGTAATTTTATATACAAAATTGTAGCAAAAATGTTTTTGAATAGAATGTTGGAGATCATTCCTAAAATTATATCTGAAGAGCAGGTGGCTTTTGTGAAGGGAAGGTCAATTTCAGATCACATCCTTTTGGCTCAAGAAGTGTTCCCCAAGTTAAGGCATTCTAAGGCAAGCAATGGGTTTTTAGCCATTAAAGTCGACATGGAACAGGCTTATGATAGTATGAGTTGGGCAACCCTTCAGAAAATGATGATAGACTTGGGATTTCCTTTCAAGTTTGTCAATATGGTGATGGAATGCATTTCAAATCCTAGATTTTCCAATATGATTAATGGATCTAATTCAAATTGGATTCAAGGGAGAAGTGTATTCAGACAAGGGAGTCCACTATCCCCCTTCCTTTTTATTTTATGCTCACAACTTCTATCCAATTGTTTTTTTGATAAAGGTTCGGAGGTGGGTTTCAAGATTTCTTCTAGATCCCAAAGAATTTCTCATCTCCTTTTTGCAGATGATATCTTGCTTTTTGTTGAAGCCAAGATAAAAAGTGTTAGAAAGGTTAAAGATATTGTTGAAAATTATTGCTCATGGACCAGTTAGGGAATTAATTTCCAGAAACCTTCCTTGTTATGCAGCAGCGCTGTTGTTCTGAGGAGGAGTAAATTGTTTTCTAAACTGCTGGGAATAAAATTGCTGACTGAATTTGACTACTTGGGGATCAAGATGGCTTTGAGAATATTAAAGTATTCAGACTTCCAATCATTACTGGATAAATCTATTAAGAAGCTCAATACTTGGAGTAATAAATACATCTCTCTAGCAGGTAGACAGGTTTATGTTAAAACTGTTTACCTTTCTCTTCCCATTTTTCTTATGTCATATTCTCTTGTTCCTTTGAGAATTTTGAAAGACTTTGAGAAATTGTGTAGAGACTTCATTTGGAATAGAAATGATGGAAGCCATGGTATTCATTATGTAGCTTTGGAGTCCATTTGTAAACCAAAACAGATTGGTGGTTGGGGACTGAATTCTGCAATTGCTAGAAGAGATACTTTGAGGGCAAAGTTTGCTTGGAGACTTATTGACATTCCAAATTCTTTGATGGCCAGAAATTTGCTAAGCAAGTTTAGAGATAATTGGTGGGACATTGTGAACTTTAGAAGTAATTCTTCTACTTTTTGGAAGATTATTTCTAATGGTTGGAAAGCTCTTAAAAATTTTGTTAGATGGAAGGCGGGGGATGGATCCAAGATTAATGTGTTAAAGGATACTTGGATTTTGGATTTGAGTTTAAACAAATAACCTGCATTTGTTGGGGTATTGGATGATGAAAATACAACCCTTGACTACTTCGTTCATGAGGGTAGTTGAGAATTTGATAATTTAAGCTTGTACTTTGGTGGAGATTTGTTGAAAATGATTTGCAATATTAAGATTGCCGAGAATTCCCAGTATGACTGTATGGAGCTGAAGCTTCAGTTGGCAGGGAAATCCATTGCAGCATTACTAGTGGAGGATGGCTTCAAAGGCTTTCAGAAAGATGTTCTAGCTTCTTGGTTAAACAAAGTGAAATTGAATGCTCGGGTGGAACTCTTCATTTGGAGGCTTCACAGAGATGCTATTCCAATTGAACTTTTTTTATTCAGAAGGAGACTATCAGATTCTAGCTTGTGTCCTTGGGGCTGTGGTGAAATTGAAGACGTGAACCATGTTTCTTCCGATTGTTCTAAGCTATTGAAGGTAATTAAAGTTCTAAGGAGTTGGGGATTCCAGATTCTGATTTTTAGGAATTGGAAAGATTGCTTGCTTTGTCTTATGAGACTAAGGATTTCAAAATTGATGTTAGTAAGGACCTATCTTACACTGTTTTGGTTTATTTGGAATAATAGAAACAAGGTGAAGCATGGAAAATTCGGTGACAGTAACATCATGATCGCTGCTTCTACTCTTGGTTTTCTTGGATCGGCTAAACAAAGTTTCCCACTTTCGGCTCACTGGGTTGCTAATCAGTTCTTTGGACTGTGTACAAACAAATGGCAACCTCCTCCACCCGATTGGCTTAAAATAAACTTTGATGCTTCCTTAAAAGATAATTATATAGCAGGAATTGGTGGCATTGTGAGAGATTGTAAATGAAGATTTATCTTAGCCTTTGGTAAAGGAAAAGTACATTGGGACATTGCTCAACTTGAGCTCTTGGATTTCTCAGCTATCAAAGACGTATTGAACGGTAGGCTTCTTGATGTCAAAGGCATTATTGTGGAAGGTGATAATAAGAATGTGATCCTTTTTCTTCATAAACTGTATAGCAAACCGAAGAAGAAGGATTGGAGCTTGGAAGAAGAAGATTTATCTTTACTTGGTGAGTTTAATAATGTTTTCTTTCATTGGGTTAATCGTAATTGTAATAAGTTAGTTGATTATTGTGCTAACTTAGCTTGTTCTTATGATTTTTTTGGGACTTTTCTTTGACAGCAATCTTCCATCTTCTTTTATTAATTTAGTAAAAGAAGAATGTGATAGTACAGCTTTCTCACATTAGTTTGTATCTTTGCTTATTTTACTTTTAATGCATCCTTGCATCTTTCAAAAAAAAAAGCTTCTCCATGTACTTGATGTTAGGGTGAGAGGTGAAAATATTAATCTAAAATTATATTTCGCCAAAGCCTGTATAACATCAACTTAAATTTTCTTTACAACATTTTGCATTTGTTTGGTTTTAGTTCAGCTTTTACTAACCTTATCAATAATTTCATTCAATGATCCTTTTTTTTGTTATTATTAATGGCATAAGTAATTGTTTTTTTCAAATATGCTCATGGTTTATGACAAGATGATCCAATCTTTACTTCCCTTTTCATTATTATTGTACAGTACTTATCTAGAGGTCTTGCCAATCTCTTTGAAAATCTCTCTATCCTATATTTTAGAACTATGTGAGTTTTACCTATCTCTCATTTATGTTATGCTAATGATGCTATTATTTTTACTAATGGCTATGTTGACATGATTAGTATGCTGATAAGATTCTTAAATAATTTTGAAATTTTGAGTGGTCCATTTCTTAACAAAGATAAGAGCTACTTCATTGCCTAAAGAGAAGCTCCTCATGATCGTATAATGTCTACAAAAGGTATTATTAGCTTTTTGCAATCATCTTTACCTATTAAGTACATTAGGATTCCTCTTTACAAAAGTTTTTTTTAATGGAAACCCACAGCAGGGCCTATGCATTAATTCAGGTAAAAATTACTCAGCATTTAAAGGGACTTCAAGCTTACTATGCCCAAAAAGGTGTAATAAACGAAATAAAAGCATCCAGATCCAACATCCCTTCTAGACTGACACCGCAATGAACACCTGCACTACAAAAATTCTGCAAAAAAAGGTGATGCCCGAGATAAAAATAACATAAATAAAATCATAGGCTAGCAGGTTTATAGTCCCAACAATTATCAACAAAATTGATAATAAGAAAGCAAGATAACATACTACCAAGCACCAAAAAACTATCAACTAAGCAATCAAGATAACCAATAGGAACTCGATAACCCCCAATGGCATAACCATAGAAAAGGACATACGGGTTAAATATCCAAAAAACCTCATCCTTAGGATAAATAGCCATAGCATCAAGGCAAAAGCTACACCACACTAACCCCAACCACTCAAAAAGCTGCCAAATACCCATAAAAAAAGTAAAATAATAAGGATACCATAACATCCAAGCACGAGAACAGAGAAGAAAGACAAACCATATAAGATAAATATAAGAATAATTGACAGTTAAATAATACCCCAAATGGCACTCCAGGGAAAAGCCAACCCCAACAACAAGGATACCATAGCTCAAAAGAACCAGACTACCTAGTCAAACGGCAAAGCATAACACCATGGAATAAATAAGACCCCCAAACACACGAAGGCCAAATCGACAGAAATCAAAGCCACAAATCTAAATAAACCTAGGTTCAGTAGAAGGATGGTCATCCTCCAATGCAAAAAGGCTCAAATAAGAGAAGCTCCCATTTCTAGTGAGAGAAAATTCCAAGTTTTTTTTTTGAATTCCGAATTTACAACTTTTAGCTGTCTCCTCCGATGATGGTGGAGGGCCGGCGGCCTCCATTCTCCGACATTGGAGACGGTCGTATCTCTTTGACTCATGTTGTTAGAATTCTTCCATGGATGAATCAAAGTTCATCTCCCCCTGTTTTTTGTAATGCCAATATGGTATTTGATTGAGAATCCAATCTAAGGTTTAAACCTCTGATGATAAATGAGGGAGGATTTAATTCTCCAAAAAAATTGATGGATTGCATTAGCAAAGGAAAGATTAAAATGATGGAGGTATCTGACATCTAAAATAAGGATTACAATCAAATGGGTTATAAGACTGAACGTGCATTATTCGGTGATGCAATTACTGAATAAGGATTGAGATTTTTAAAGGTTATCTCATATGGATGCCATGAGTTAGAAGATAGAAAGGAGAAATTGTTAGCTGGAGTTGGTTTTCAAAATTTTTTTCTATAGAAAGTTGTAGCAATTGATCAGGGAGTACAATAAGAAAAAGAAGATTGGGAAAATGTGTGAATTTAAGATTCTGCAGATTTGGGAAATTGTAAAGAGGGAGGGAATGGAACCAGTCATCCCCCCTCAATCTAGTAAGCCGCTGGTTAATGCTTGGAACATGAAGCTAAATTTTAAAACTATTGATTTTGATTATGGTGAGAACTTTTCTAAAAATGTAGTGGTGAAACTTCATCTTCAAAGTGAGGTGGAGAAGACAAAAAAGCTAATAAAATCTTTGGTGGTCAAGGTGTTTGGAAACAGTGTTCCTTATCACATCATTGGTTTAGAGTTAAGGAGATAATGGAACCAGTATGGTAGGTTCCATATGATCTTACTTGGTGGGGGATGGGTCTTATGTGCTTTTGAGGACCCAAAGGCTTTGGATTTAGTTCTTAACAGTGTTCCATGGTACGTGAATGGTAGTATAATTGGACAAGATAAATGGTCCCCTAATCTTCACCCTTCTACCTTGAAAGGGTTGACAACTCCAGTATGGATTAGGCTTCCTAATCTCCCTCTACAAAGCTGGGATAAAATCAATGTCTACAAGATTGCTGAGAAGGTAGGTATTCCTTTTTTGATTGATGAGAACATGTTCCAGTGGGGAAGGTGTGAATTTACAAGTTTGAATTAAATTGGGAAATAAATTACCATTGGGAGTTTGGGAGGAAGGAGTCTCAAGCAAGTTTTATCAAAAAATCAATTATGAAAAAATCCCAAACATTTGCTTCAAGTGTGGTAAGATCGGGCATTAGGAAAAAATTTGTTCTGAAATGTATATGGACTCCATCTTAGATCCTAATACATCTAATTTAAGTACTATGGAAGGAAGGGTAGCTGCTACAAATGAGATTCCAAAAGATAATTCTATGGAGAAAAAAAAAGCCAACAATGAAAATTATGGTCCATGGATTCATGTGGACTATGGGAAGAAGAGAGGGAAAGGCATCATATTTCAGAACAAGTGGTCTTGGAAAGTGGTTATTTATAGGAAGCTAAATAAGGAAGGAGTTGGAAGCCAAGCTAAGAAAGCTGGAGACACTTCAGGTATAAATAAATCAACCATGAAGAAGTTTGAGTCTCAGGTTGAAAAGAAGCATGTGGAGGTAATCCCAATCCCATATGGTAATAATGAAGATATCTCAGCAAATAATTCAGAAGTTAATAAGGAGGTCATTGGTATTATTTATGATGGTAACCTAAGCAATACCAATCAGAATGAAGTATTAAATGACTTGGTGGAGGACGGGGAAGTTGTTGGTCAAGACAATGAATCTCTAGAGTCCACTATAGCTTCAGATTCTATTTCTGGGTGCATAGTAAAATTTGAAGCATTAGAAACTGAGTCTAAGGAGGCTCGGTTAAAGATGTTTGATGAAGGGTCTAACAAGATGAAAAGAAAGGGTCTAAGCAACTTAAGGGATTGGGTCCCATCAAGTTGATTCCAAGGAAGATAAGATTGGATGGTGAACTGAAGGAAAGAATGGGGTAAATTTTCCCCTTTGATCATTAATGTCTTCCATTGAATTTTGGAACTATAGAGGAGCAAGAAAAAGTAAAGCTTCTCTATATGTGAGGGAGTTCATATAGGATCATGGGGTGTTTTTTCTTGGGTTGGTTGAAACTATGTTGTCTGTGGTTGTTAAGAAGGTAGTTAATATGTTGATTGGTGAAGGTTGGGAATTTTCTCTTGTTCCCTCTGAAGGATTATCACAAGGGATTTTTATGATATGGAAACAAAACATGGCTTCATTCAACATGTTGGAAGCTTCTTCCCAACTTGTGGTTGGTGATCTAAATGTGATCAACAAGGGCACATGGTGGATTGCTATGACTTATGGGAGCAGGATGCTTATAGAAGAAGATCTTTATGGGAAAGATTGGAGCATCACATGTCTAAAGTCATTCCTATGATTATAGGAAGAGAACTTAATTGTTTGTTTTCTAAGGAGGAGAAGAAAGGGGGGAGAAAATTCATTTTTTTTTTTTTGCTTGGGCCGAAGGAAATGAAAACCTTCATATCTTGTAATGACTTGCATGAAGTGGCTAGTGTAGGTCCCAAATACACATGGTGCAACAAAAAGAAAGGGGCTAAAAGAATAATTGAAAAGCTGGATAGATGTCTCATTAATTCAACGGCCTTCAACTCTTCTCATCGGATAATGGTAAGGCATTTGGCAAGAATTTTTCTGACCACAGTCTGATTTTATTAAATTTGTTGGAATTCAGTCCTTCCAACAAAAAAGTTAATCATATTTGAAGAAGTGTGGACATCGATCCCATCTTCTATGGCAGTGGTCAAGTATTTGTGGAAGGAAAAGGCTTCTGGAGATCCCTCTCAAGCTCTAAACCAGAAGTTAAAGTGGACCTTAAAGAATATGTATTTTTGGAGCAAGTCTAAGTTCAAAGCATTAAATCTTTCTAAAGAGGAGCTGAAAGTAGAAATTTTGAGAATACAAGAAAAGGAGGCAGAGGATGGGCACCTTTTGGAGGAAGAACAATGGGTTCTAAAATAAAATATTAAATAGTTAAACTCAGCATTGGCTCAGGTCAGTACCTGGTGGAAACAGCGAGCCAAGGTTAAATGTTGGTGGAGGGGGATTCAAATTTAAGATTCTTCCATGTATATGCTAGTGCTAGGAGGAATACAAACTACATCCACAAAATTAGAAATGAACACGGCTTGATGGTAGAAGAATAAAAAGAAGTTGAAGAAGTGTTATTACGGTACTTCAGGAAAAAATGGGAAGATAGGAGCAACACGTTGGAGGTGAAAGTTCGTTAGGGATGTTAATCCCTATAGAACTGGCCCGAGGCTAACCAAGAGGGGGGTGAATTGGTATTTAAAAATTTCTTTATGAAAAAAGAATGATTATCACAAACCAAATCACCACAAAAACAAGTACCGAAGAAAATAAATGTGGAAGTAGTAAAAATAAGAAGACAAGGATTTATAGTGGTTCGGTCAACTCGACCTACGTCCACTCCCCGGATGCACCCTCAGAGTATTTCACTACAAACGTAACTCTCCTTTAGCCCCCACAGCTACGCGGAGAAGCCCTCATAAAAACACCTCCTTTTTGCCACACCCGACAAGGCAAAGAACCCAACTCCTTTTGCTTCCTCCTGAAGCAGGCAGAGAACCATGATCACTTGCTGAAACTTACCTCTGTCAACCCTTCCAAGGATAAGAGACTCTAGGGAAGAAGAAGTGGAACAATGCTTGGAGCAACCCTTGTGAATCCCCTCACAAGCTCCCCCTCACAAGATCCTCTCTCTCTCTCTCTCTCTCTCTCTCTCTCTCTCTCTCTCTCTCTCTCTCTCTCTCCTTTAGGTTTTCTCTGGTCAAGACAGCAGCCAATGATGTTCAAAAACATTGAACAAGAGCTCTTAAATAGAAGAGCTTCAAAGGGGCTCATTAATTGCAAGTTGTCGACTTTATCGTCCAGGATGATATTTAAATCGTCCTGGCCGATCAGTACAAATCTCATAGGATCGCCCGGAGCATCACCCTGAATGCAAACTGGATGATTGAAAATTTGCTTGATCGTCCCGGACGATCTCACGATCTTGCTGGATGATCAGTTAAATCTGAGGGAAATCGTCCAGAATATCGCCCTGAATTTGATCTATCTGATCCAAATCGGCCAGTGTATCACCCTGAATTTGTACTGGCCGATATTTATCGTCCAAGAGCAACCAAGGGTTTTTGAATGGATCGTCCAGACCGATCTTGCGATCATCCAAGACGATTTGATCGTATCAATCATCCTTAACTACTCCCATGATTGTCGGAACAATTTTGGCATAATTATACAATATCATCCAGTCCGATCAAATAATCGTCCTGGCCAATTTCCAAAAATACAGAATACCTAAACTGATCATGGCAATAATTTCTTTCTGTATTAAGCATATCATCCTGGCCGATACAGGTATCGTCCAGGCCGATAAGTTAATTACGGCTGCCTTAACTAAGAAATCCTGATTAGATCTTCTATTTTGAACTCGATTGTCCATGACGATATAAATATCGTCCAGGACGATGTGAGTGAAAACACAAGTTCTAAATCTCTCAAGTGTGTGTGTGTAGGGTTACTTAACATCAATCACTTCAAACAATTACAATTGACTTAAGAAAAAAAAAGAAAAATACAGACTGATTCAACCCTAATCTTCCTAATCTTGAGCTGGTTCTTATTTCTGTCCGATCTTTGATTCCTGAAATGTCAGTAGTAACAGGCTGTTGAAGAAAAGCAAGCATATTTGCCAAATCATCAAAACATAGTCCATGAAACTGAATTTGCAATAATCTCCCCCTTTTTTATGATGGCAAAGCACTACGACAATTATTTTAAAAACAACAGTATAAACTTTTGGAATCGAAAGTGTAAGAAAAACATCCTAATCTACTCCCCCTTTTGACATCTCAAGAAGGAGGAGGAAATGAAGAAAGCAAATCATTTTTTTTAACCAAGGAATGAATATGATGTAGCATTCCATGTGATTAATTTTTAAAAAGTTGTGAGTGAATGAGTTAACATCATCTACAATCCAAAGAAAGGTAGAATATCCGATCATGGTTATCCTTACCTCGGACTTTCTTTTAGGTTAGAATCGTCTTTTGATATTAATGACCTAACTCAAAGAAAACCAATTGGATATGAGATAAGGATCCCTTCATCACTTGGTTTAAGAAAAAATATCTGATAGAATAATAAACCAAAGTAAATTTGTCACAATCGCAAAACAATCGAAATCAAGCCTTTGATACATGAAAACTTCTATGTTTTTAAGATTGAAAGATAGAGAGAGCTTGCTTTTAGTGTGCTCATTTTAATCCTCTTGTCGGTTGATTGGTGCTTTGCGCTTCTTTTGCTTTTTTGATAATATATTTTTTTTAATTTGTCGGCATTTGCGCATCTTTTGTGGCATCATTGGCCAATTTTTTTTTTTTATTTTTGCAAGCTCCTTTCTCTTTATAACTCTTAAAAGGATTCTTAGTTGTGGAGTATATCTTCAAGATATTTGAGATAGGGGCTCTCTCTCTAACATAGAGAAGAACTACCACAAAAAGAATCAATAACAATGACAAGAGTAACAGAGGAAATGTTGATGTGACAAAAAGACTATAATCATTATAAATACAAGATAGATTTGCTTAAGCAAGTTTTAGAAAGAGTCTATATTCATACACAATTTATTAATTTGAAAATAGATTTTTTGGTTAGAAAAGAAAACTATGGCACCAAAAAAGGTTAGAGAAGGAGACATGATCAAAGAGATATTTTTACCATCTAATAGATAAAGAGATGTACAAGCATTGCCTACAATTTTTCAAAAGCAAGACAAGGCATACATATCATTTCAGCGATGATTTTGAAAACAAAAAAACTAAACAAAAGAAAGTAAAACAAATCAAACAAAAAACTAAGAGTAAAATAAAAAGAAAAAGAAAGCAAAGAGCAAAAAGAAAAGTAAATAAAAGATCAAGTTCATGCATTTATGTCAATCACACCCAATCTGGTCCTTAAAGAGCTGAAAGTGTCAAAGGCCAGTGGTTTAGTAAAGATGTCAGCTAGTTGATTTTTAGTTGTCACATGGTGTAACTCAATGTCGGTTGATTGGTGCTTTTTCTTTCTACCTTGCATCCTGCAAAATCAGAGTCAGAAAAATTAATAATCTCAAAAGAAGTGATGTGTCCAGGATACCAAATCCCTAAGCTTTAGGTCCCCAAAAGGTATCTAAAAATTCTCTTTACTGCAGTCAGGTGGGATTCCTTAGGTCAGCTTAAAATCTAGCACAAAGGAAAATACTAAACATTATATCAGGTCAGCTCGCAGTCAGGTAAAGTAAAGATCCAAAAAGTATGTCATTTACATAAATCTGAACAATGAGCAAATCATCTCCAACTTTCCTAAGAAAAAGGATGTTGTCTACTCTCCCCTTAACAAACTCCCTTTCTGGTAAGAATGTGCTAAGCCTCTCATACCAAGCTCTTGGTGCCTACTTTAAACCATACAAAGCTTTTTTAATTTAAAAACATGATTTGGAAATTGAGAACTCTCAAAACATGGGGGTTGTTCTACAAACACATTCTCTTTTATTTCCTCATTTAAAAAAGCACTCTTAATATCAATTTGAAAAAGCTTAAATCCTTTATAACTGGCAAAGGCTAATAGCACTCTAATGGCTTCCAATCTAGCTACAGGGGCAAAAGTTTCGTCAAAGTCTATACCTTCTATTTGATTATACCCCTTAACCACTAATCTTGCTTTATTCCTAACCACCACTCCATAATCATTTTCCTTGTTCTTGAAGACCCATTTTGTTCCAAAAACACTTTGTCCCTTCGGTCTTTCTACAAGCTCCCAAACTTCATTCCTAACAAATTGATTCAACTCCTCTTGCATGGCTAAAATCCAAAACTCATCAGTAAGGGCTTGGTTTATGTTGGTGGGTTCAGTCATTGAGATAAAGGCAGAATGGTTCACCTCCTTCCGAAGTCCATGTCTTGTCCTAACTCTATTAGAAGGGTCTCCTAAGATCAAATCCTTGGGGTAACTTGTAGAGTATCTCAAATCTCTAGTCAAGGTGTGAGAAGGTCCAACCATTTCCTCCAAATCTATATTTTCTACTCCTTGGGTGACATCTCCTACTCCTTCAATGTTTTGGTGACCTACTTCCTTCTCCAAATTTTTTACTCCAGTGCTAACCTCTCCAACATCATCATCATCCTCAACTCTAGGCTTTTTAGGATCAAACTCATCAAATAATACATGTGTAGTCTCTTCCACCATCAAAGTCCTCTTGTTAAACACCCTAAAAGACTTCCCAACACTAGAATATCCCAAGAGCACTCCTTCATCAGATTTAGGATCAAATTTGCCCAAGTGAGACTTCCCATTCTTGTGAATGAAAACCTTACAACCAAAGGCATGAAGGTGGGAAAGATTAGGTTCCCTACCATTAAGGATCTCATAGAGTGTCTTATCTAGTTTGGCTCTAAAATTCACCCTATTCAACACATAACAAGTTGTGTTAACCGCTTTAGCCCAAAAGTGTTTTGGAAGTGAATACTAAGCAAGCATGGCTCTAGCGGCTTCCACCAAGGCCCGGTTCTTCCTTTCAGCTACTCCGTTCTGCTAAGGGGTCCTAGGAGCTAAGAAGTTGTGGCTAATCCCCTTGTCCTCACAAAAATCACCAAACCTTTCATTCTCAAACTCTCTCCCATAATCACTATGGATGATCAAGATCTCACAACCTAGCTTTTTCTGAATCCAACTAGAAAATGTTCTAAACTCCTCAAAAGACTCGTGTTTATGTGAAAGAAATCTAGTCCAAGTGAACCTCGAATATTCATCAACAATTACCAAACCATAGACTTTCCCTCCCAAGCTGGCAGTGCTAATGGGTCCAAACAAATCCATGTGAAGGTCTTCTAAAGGTCTAGAGGTGCTAATGACCTTAATGGGGTCAAAGGTGGAGTGGACTTGCTTTCCTAGTTGGCAGGCATCACAAAGGTGGTCTTTTGAAAACTTGAGTTTGGGGACACCTCTAACTAGGTCCTTTTGGGTCACTTTTCTAAGGGTTTTCATTCTTGCATGACATAATCTCCAGTGCCACAACCATGAATCATCAACAAAAGTTTTTAAGCAAAATGAAGCGGCGCATTCAATGTTATTTAAATCAAGCATGTAGACATTGTTGATCCTTTTTCCCTGCAAAATAGTATTGTTACTTAAACTTACAATGCATAAATTTGCAAAGAATTGCATGATGAAGCCTTTGTCACAAAGTTGACTGATGCTAAGTAGGTTATGTTTTAATTCATCTATAAGAAAAACATTTTCAATCATAAGGTTATTAGAATTACCAATTATACCTGAGCCTACCACCTTCTTGGTGGTATTGTCTCCAAGAGTAACCTTGCCTCTAGTCCTGGACTCCAGCGAAGCAAATTGATTCGAATCACCATTCATATGTCGAGAGCATCCGTTGTCCAAGTACCACATACTCTCACGAAGCCTTTTGTGAGAGCCCACCTAAAAAATCATAAAATGTCAGATTTAGGAACCCAAGCAGGTTTGGGTTCCTTCTTATGAAAAGTAGAATGCAATGCATGTGTGGTATGCTGTGAATCATGCACCTTGGGTCTCCACACCCAATGTGTACTATGGTGAACAGTGCAAGTGTGTGAGATACGTCCTAACATGCCACATGAAAAGCATCTAACACTTGGAAAAGGGTTTCTTAAATGATTTGTGTTTTAATGCCTCTTCCTAGGTTTTGGCTTTTGATTAAGTGTTGGTGTCATCCAATTTTTCTTAAGTGTATCCAATTCATCTTGAATCCTCAAGTTGGTACTTTTTAAGACATCATTATCAATCCTCATGTTTTTCTCTTTCCCTTTAGATTTCTTAAAATCAGATTCAAGTGAGGTGTGTGTTACTTTTAGTGACTCATGCTCTACAATTAATTCACAATGCTTTTTGTTTAACTCATCAAATTCATCAAGTAGAGTCATATGATTAGAATCAATTATTGAGTGATCTTTAGTCATAATTGCATGCTCTTTTTATAAGTTCAAAAATTCTATTTTCAAGCTAGCATGAATTTTCTTAAGTTTCTTATATGATGCATGAATTTTTTCAGAAACTTTAAGGAGTTGATTGTAGGAAAGTTCACATACCTCTTTTTGATCAAGGTTATCACCTGCCATCAAGCACAAGTTTGTTGTCTCATCTTCTGGTTCCGTCTCTGATGAATCAGACGCAGAATCCACCCAAAATGCTTTTTGATGTCTCTTTTTATCCTTTTTGAAATTGGATTTCTCCTCACTCTTTTCCTTGATGGTGTGCTTCTTAAGTGCAGGACAATCAGCTCTCATGTGTCTGGGCTTTCTGCATTCATAACAAACTACATCAGACGATCATTTAGAATATTTGTTATCCTTACCTTTTCTCCAATCATGCTTTTGCTTCTTCGTTAGAAAGCTTCTGAATTGCCTTATGATTAAGGCAAATTAATCGCTTTCAGACCCAGAAGAGACAGAGTCTGATTTGTGTGCCTTCAATGCGACCGTTTTCTCCTTTCTTTTCTCACCTGCATCAAGATTTCTTTGATTCACTCCTTGCTCGTAAGCAATGAGTGAGCCAAGCAAGTTATCAATCGAATACATATTCAAATCTTTAGATTAAGTGATTGCA
This sequence comes from Dendrobium catenatum, assembly GCF_001605985.2. NCBI lineage: Eukaryota > Viridiplantae > Streptophyta > Magnoliopsida > Asparagales > Orchidaceae > Dendrobium > Dendrobium catenatum. Next base: position 432,264 of record NW_021318490.1, on the reverse strand, counting down.
GTGATTTTAGCATCAAAAGAAGAAGGCAAGCATCTCAAAATCTTGTTTACTTTTTCATAGTTTGAAAGTTCTCTTCCTAAGGCATGCAAAGAAGTAACAATCTGAGTAAATCTCGTATACATTTCAGAAATTGATTCATGAGATTTCATACAAAAAATTTTGTAGTTATGCAAGAGAATATTCAAACGGGATTGTTTAACTTCAATAGTGCCTTCATAAGTGATACATAATTTATCCCAAATTTCTTTATCAGTTTTACAAGTGGAAACACGCATGTAGTCTTCTGATTTTAATGCACAGAAAAAGCAATTAAGATATTTTGCATTTAATTGAGCCAAATCGCTATCATCTAAAGTCCATTCATTAAAAGGAAGTGGAATAGTAATGCGATTAAGTTTACTAGTTGGAGGTGTGTAACCATCCTTAACAAGCATCCACATGCGATAATCAGTAGATTGTAAAAATGTAGACATGCGAGTTTTCCAAAAATTAAATGGAATATTATTAAACAAAGATGGTCGGGTAATAGAATACCCTTCCTATGCATTAAGATTCCCAAAGTTAGCCATGGATCAAAATTAAAAAAGTTTTCAAACTTAGTTTTTATGAATCCTGCTCTGATACCACTTGAAAGTTTGTTAGGGATGTTAAGCCCTATAGAATTGGCCCGAGGCTAACCAAGAGGGGGGGGGGGTGTTATTTAAAAATTTCTTTAAGTAAAAAGAACGATTATCACAAACCAAATCACCACAAAAACAAGTGTGGAAGAAAATAAATGCGGAAGCAGTAAAAATAAGAACAAAAGAATTTATAGTGGTTCGGTCAACTCGACCTACGTCCACTACCCAGACGTGCCCTCCGAGTATTGCACTACAAACATGACTCTCCTTTAGCCCCCACATCTAGACGGAGAAGCCCTTACAAAAACACCTACTTTTTCCCATACCTGGCAGGGCAGAGAACCCAACTCTTCTTTCTTCCTCCTGAAGCAAGCCGGGAACCCCGATCACTTACTGAAACTTGCCTCTCTCAACACTTCCAAGGACAAGAGACTCTAGGGAAGAAGAAGTGGAACAATGCTTGGAGCAACCCTTGTGAATCTCCTCACAAGCTCCCCCTCACAAGATCCTCTCTCTCTCTCTCTCCTTTAGGTTTTCTCAGGTCAAGACAGCAGCCAAGGATGTTCAAAAATATTGAACAAGAGCTCTTAAATAGAAGAGCTTCAAAGGGGCTGATTAATTGCAAGTTGCCAACTTTATCGCCCAGGACGATATTTAAATCGTCCTGGTCGATCAGTACAAATCTCATAGGATCGGCCAGAGCATCGCCCTGAATACAAACTGGATGATTAAAAATTTACTTGATCATCCCGGACGATCTCACGATCATCCTGGATGATCAGATCAAATTAGAGAAAAATCATCCAGAACATCGCCCTGAATTTGATCTGTCTGATCCAAATCAGCCAGCGTATCGCCCTTAATTTGTACTGGCCGATATTTATTGTCCAGGAGCAACCAAGGGTTTTTTAATGGATTGTCCAGGCTGATCTTGCGATCGTCCAGGACGATGTCATTGTATCAATCATCCTTAATTACTGCCATGATTGTCGGATCAATTTAGGCATAATTATACAATATCGTCCAGGCCGATCAAATAATCGTCCTAGCCGATTTCCAAAAATTGAGAATACCTAAACTGATCATGGCGGCAATATCTTTTTGTATTGAGCATATCATCCTGGCGGATACAAGTATCGTCCAGGCCGATAAGTTAATTACAGCTGTCTTAACTAAGAAATCCTGATTAGATCTTCTGTTTAGAACTCGATCGTCCATGACGATATAAATATCATCCAGGATGATATGAGTGAAAACACAAGTTCTAAATCTCTCAAGTGTGTGTGTGTAGGGTTACTTAGCATCAGTCACTTCAAATAATTACAATTGACTCAAGAAAGAAAAAAGAAAAATATAGACTGATTCAACCCTAATCTTTCCAATCTTGAGCTGGTTTTGATTTCCGTTCGATCTTTGATTCCTGAAATGTCAGTAGTAACAGGCAGTTGAAGAAAATCAAGAGTTTTTGCCAAATCATCAAAACATAGTCCATGAAATTGAATTTGCAACAGGAGGGATGGCCAATATCGTTGAAAGTTTTGAGTGAAGAGGATAGGATGATGTTGAGCAAAGGATTTTTTTGTGAAGAATTAGAGAAGGTCATAAAGGATCTTGGTGGGAACATTGCCCCAGGTCAAGATGGTATGTCTTATATCATTTTTAAATACTATTAGCAAATCATCAAGCATGACTTGTGGAAAGCTATGGAGCATTTTTTCATGAATGGGAGGATGAATTATAGTTGGAAGGATACTAATATAGTATCGATTCCTAAAATCAAAAATCCATTGTCTCCATCTAACTTTAGACCCATAAGCTTACGCAACTCGGTGTATAAGATAGTGGCCAAAATGCTTTTAAATAGATTGTTGCTTGTTATCCCTAAGCTTATTTTGGATGAACAAGTGGCTTTTTTATGAGGTAGATCATTCTCGAATCACATTTTAGTAGCTCAAGAAGTCTTTCACAACTTTAGGTTTTCTAAATCCTCTAAGGGGTTGGTCTCCTTCAAGATTGATATGGAGCAAGCATATGACTATATGGGTGGCCTACATTGATTATGATTCTAAAATACTTCGGCTTTCCTATCAAATTTTCCAATTTGATTGTTGAATGTGTTATTGATCCTAAGTTTTCATTGATAATAAATGGTATCTATTCCAAGAGGATAGAAGCTAAGTGTGGATTTCATCAAGGGTGCCCAGTATCTCCTTTTTTGTTTGTTATGTGTGCTTAGCTTCTCTCTAATGCTTTCTTATGAAAAGGTAGCTCAGTAGGGATTGGCATTTCCCCCAAAGGGCCTAAGGTTTCACACTTACTTTATAATCATTTTTTCTGAAGCAAAGATTAATCCAATTAAGGAAGTCAAAGGAATTCTTATGGAGTTTTGTGGATGGATGGGTCAAAAGGTTAACCTTCAAAAATCTAGTATTCTTTTTGGGAAATCAGTGAGGAGAAAGAAGAAAAAAATTTGTAGAATCATGGAATTCAAGGAAGTTTAGGAATTTTCTTATTTGGGGATCAAGGTGGCTTTAAGGAGGTTGATAAGAGCAGATTTCCAATTTATTGTAGATAAAGCTTTGAGTATGTTGAGTGTTTGGGGTGGCAAGTTAATATCAATAGCTAGAAGAGTAACGTTGGTAAAATCTACTTTGCTTTCATTCGCTACCTTTCACTTTACCCTTTCCTTGGTTCCTCAGGAGGTCCTGAATGAGATTGATAAATTGTGTAGGAACTTCACTTGCAACAAAAGTGATGGAAGTGAAGGTCTTCATTATGTTAATTGGGAATTCATGTGTAAATCGAAAACATGGGTCGATCTTGGTATCAATTCATGCTCAAAAAAAGTTGGGCCATTAAGGGCCAAATTAGCTTTAAGGTATTGCCAAGAAAAATAGTCTATTATGAATAAGAAGCTCTTTCCAAAATATGGCCCAATCCAAGGTGAAGATTCAGCTGCTAGGGGAGGATCGGTCTCATGGAAATTAATTTGTAGTGGCGGAGAGTTTTACAGGGAAATTGTTAGGTGGATAGTTGGTAATGGAAGATCAATTCAAGATTTTAAAGACACATGGTTGCTGGACTAAAGTATTGAAAAGTGGCCTACTTTGTCAATCCAATGAAAGGATGCATGCTTTCAGTGGACAAGTTTATTAGCAATGGAGAGTGGAATATGAGTGAACTTCAAAATTTCTTTGGGGAAGAGTTAGTTAAACTGATTACTTCAATCCAAATTCAATCATTAGAGAAGAAGATTATATGGAACGAATTCATAATTTCTCTAAGAAGACGATTGCAGCTCTAGCATCAAAATATTTGGAACCAGATAAAATAGATCATGTAGTTTGGAGATGGGTTAGACAGGCAAAACTTAATCCTATAGTGGATTTTTTTTGGTGGAGGCTGCTCAACAAAGCTATTCCAACATATCAATTTTTTTGCTACAGGAGGCTACAGGGATATGATAAATGTCCTTGAGGTTGTGAGGCGGTGGAAGACTTTGATCATATAGTCACTAGATGCAGTAAACTAATTGAGTTAATGGAGATCTTAAATAGATGGGGGTTCAGGTTTCCCAGATTTTGCTCTATTGAAGATTGCTGTAGATGGCTTAATTCTCAAAGCCAGTGGATAGGGAAAGTAATAAGTTAGCGGATCTTTGTGCTAACTATGCATGTTTTATTTATTTTCTTTGGGATGAAGTAGATATGGATAAGATCCCTCCTTCCTTTATCCACTTGTTAGAGAAGGAGTAGGATGCTAGTAGGATGTAAATCTGATTTTTACTTTTTATTAATAAAGCTCTATTACTTTTTTGGTCAAAAAAAAAAATGTGAGACCTAAATCAGATGCCATAAATAAGTAATTCTTTAGGTTCTTAATAGAGAGTAGATTAACATAAAAATGTCTCAGAACCTTATCTTTCACATTCTTAATAATCCTATGATGTTTCATACCAACACCATTAAAAAGGGAATTTTTTCTGATCAACCATAAATACCACAAAATGAGAAAAGGAATAACATTTCTAATATGGTCTTCAGACTTGAGAAACCAAGAGTTAAGTATAGCATTAAAATAAGTCCAAGTTTTACAACTAAAGGACCAGATAGAAAAATAAGATGCATATTCTCCACTTGTATCAACATTAGTACTTGGACGACAAAATAAAACCTCTTTTAATTAAGTTATCATCACTAGGAATGAACTTATGCAAAATTTTCCATATGCAAATACCCATAGAGGAAGGAATACTTTTATGCCCGATCATAGAACAAATATTAGTAACATCATTCTTGGTTCTAAAAGCATGACAAGCATCCTTTAATTTGAATCCACCATCTTTGGACAAATTGCATAATAATAAATCATTTGATTCAGTGTTGAGGGGGAGCTTCAAAATTTATTAAATAATAGACTCAGTAATCACATTAGCAAGTTTATCATAATCCCAAAATTTTTTTGAAATGAAATAGTTCATCTTAATAGCTACAGTGGAAGAGGTATTAGTACTACAATCAATAGAATGAGCACCAAACCAATTATCTTGCTAAAAAAATATATTACCACTATTAAGAGAGTTGCTACTAAGCTTTTGCTTGTTTTACATTCTTGCAACTTGTATAGTTTTGATAATTCTAAATATTATCTTTCTAATTATTATTTTCTCCTAACATTTTTTGGAAGAATTGTTTTTGCTCTTGTGTGAACTAATATTTCAGGATAATAGTACTCCAGACTAATGAAGACTTCAAATAAAATTTAACATAAGATAGTTTGTAAATTGAAGTCTATATTTTTCACTTTATTATGTCTGAGAGAGTGTAATTGTAATTGAACAACCTAGCGCACACACACACTGGGGGAGATCTTTAAAAGTCAAAATTTTCTTGTACTGATCTTACAGGATGAATCTTATTCGTACGGGATGATCAGGTCAGTTTTACCCCTCAGAGAGCAATGGAACGGACAGAAAGTAAGAAAAATTTTCTAAGTCCTGATCGTCCAGATGAATTTACCCATTCATCCCTAGATGATGTCCTTTGGATTCTCACTTTGAACTGTTTGTCCAGACAAAATGTCCCATTCATCCCAGGACGATGTACTCTGGACTCATGACTTGAACTATTTATCCAGATGAAATGCCCCATTCATCCCAGGATGATGTTCTTTGGACTCGTGACTTGAACTATTCATCTAGATGAAAGGTCCCATTCATCCCAGTATGATGTTCTCTGGACTCGTGACTTGAACTATTCATCTAGACGAAATATCCCCTTCATCCTAGGATGATGTTCTCTGGACTCAGGGCAAGAACTGTTCGTCCAGACGAACTTATATATTCATCCCAGGATGATGTCCTCTACTCCATAACCTTGAGGACCGTCCTGTAGTTAATTCCCGATGAAGCCTGGAAATAACTGTTCATACCGAACGAACTTAGTTCATACGGAATGATGATCGGGTACGAAGTCATTTTATACCAATATATATTTGGCTCGTACGCAATAGTTTTTACAATGTTCGTACGGTCGAATTATGATCGTATAGGACAATCGAGTACGTACATAATTGAATTTTTACAAATTTTGGATGATTTTCATATCTTTTATATAAAAGGTCCAAATAAAAATATCTTGTAATCTTTTTGTCCACTAGTCTTCATGCAAACTGAAGGGAGATTGAAGGAGATAATGTGAGAGAGTGTTTGAAGGAGGATTATTACTACTGGAGCATGAAGGGTTCACTTGGTACTCAAAGGTAAGAATCTCCAATTATGAATTCTGATTACTTCAAACTTTTCTCTCATCCTTCTAGATTTCTCATGAGAATAACTTTCAAGGAGATCTGGTTCTTTACCGACACTCGAGGAGTGTGAACAGCGGGATGGTTCTCTGCCTACACATGGAGAGTGTGAATAGTGGAAAGGTTCTCTTCCTACACTTGGAGAGTGTGAACAACGAAAATGTTCTCTGCCTACACTTAGAGAGTGTGAACAGTGGGAGGTACTCTTCCTACACTTGGAGGGTGTAAAAGGATGATGGTTCTTTACCGCACTGGGTAGTGGTGGAAGATAGTTTTTGTGAAGGCTTATCCACCTTATTGTGGGAACAAAAGGAGAGGCACTAATTGGTAATAGTGAAATACCTGAAGTGGGAGACTTCAGGGAGTGGATGTAGGTCGTGTTTGACCGAACCACTATAAATCTTGTGTCTTTTTATTTTCCTGCTGCTTTTTTACTTTACTATTTTTGTGTGATACTGTGGTTGAAAAATCTTTTTCAAAAATTTATGATAATTTTTTTATCGGTTTAAAATTTAAGAGGAAATTTGTTTTAAAAAAATTTACAGTTCACCCGCCCCTCTTGGTTAACCGCTTGGATATAAGCTTAGGTCTAACAATCTAATTCATTTTTAACAAGTTTCTACAAGTGGTATCAGAGCTTTATTTTCAATATCATATGTTTAGACTACTTTTTGATTAACGACCATAGCTACATTTGGAAACCAAAATGCACCTGAGGGTTACTCTATAACAAGTCCTCCATTGTTCGATAATATTCCATTTGATTTTTAGAAAATACGCATGTCTATATTTTTACAGTCACTTGATTATCTTATGTGGATCTTAATTCAGGAAGGATATATAAAACCAACTAGATTAGGTGACGGAGTTAGAGTTGAAACACCTTTTGTGAACTGGATGGTAGAAGAACGTGACTTAGCATAATTTAATACAAAATGCCTAAATAATTTCTTTTGTGCTCTTAAATCAAAAGATTGCATGTGAGTTTCTACTTGCAAGAGTGGAAAGCACATATGGGATAGGCTTTGTATAATTTATGAGGGGACTAATGAAGTTAAACAATCCAGATTTAATATCTTATTGCATGACTATGAACTGCTTCACATTAAACCCAATGAATCCATTTCTGACATGTATACAAGATTCACACAATTTGTCACCTCTTTACATGCATTAGGTAGGAAATTAACGAATACATAAATGGTTAATAAAATACTTCATTGCTTACCTACTTCTTATGATGCTAAAATAACTTTGATTATACAGTCTAATGATTTAAACATTTACTCTATTGACAATCTTCTTCGATCAGTAATTGCTTACGAGTAGGGCATGAGTTAAAGAAAGATTGATGTAAGTGAACAACGAAGGGAGAAGAACATTGCATTGAAAGTGGAGGAGTTAGAGAGTGATCTCTCACAATCTGAGGATGAAGATGACATCGCTCTAACGACTAGACAATTCTGAAGCTTTATGAAGAGAAGCAAAAGAGACGCCAGCAATGGAATTGAGGTAAATTTAATAAAAATGTTAAGGTTTCAAATGATGTTATTTTCTATGAGTGCAGGAAACCTGGACATATTAAGTTAGATTACCTAAAACTCAAAGCCACTCATAGCAAGAATAAGGTAGAGGAGAAACCAATGGTGAAAAAGGGCAAAAAAAAATTCCAAAGTGCTTTCTGGGCGAACTCAGTTTTAGACTCGTTGGAGACTGAAAATGAAGAGGAAGTCACTAATCTGTTCTTAATGGCTAATAATCTTGATCAGTCATATCAAGAAGATGATCGCTCTCACATAAGGCCTCATGAGAGCATATGGTACCTAGACAGCGGATGCTCAAAGCATATGACTGGATATACTACACAATTCATATCGCTAGATACCAGGAGTAGAGGCAAGGTTACACTTGGAGATAACACCACAAGAAAGGTGGTTGGGTTAGGTATGATTGGAAATCTTAAAAACTTTTTTATTAAAAATGTACTACTTGTAGAAGGCTTAAATCATAATTTGTTAAGTATTAGCGAGCTATGTGATAAAGGATACTGTGTAAAATTTAAATCATAATTTGTTAAGTATTAGCCAGCAATGTGATAAAGGATACTGTGTAAAATTTTTCCCTACTAGCTGCATATTAGGCCTAAATCGAAAAGATGTTTTGAATGGTATAAGGGTAAAAAATGTGTATATGCAAGACTTAAATTGCATTAAAACTCATATTTCTTTTTGTTTAAAAACTATTTCTGATGAATCATGGCTTTATCATAGGAGACTTTGTAACTCTAGCATGAAAACCCTTAGGAGAATCAGCCAAAATAACTTAGTGAGAGGTATACCAAAATTAGACTTCACTAAGATCACCTTTGCAATGCATGTCAATTAGGAAAATAGGTAAAGTCCTATTTTCAGTCCAGTAAGGTTCTTAGAACAAGTTAACCATTAGAGATTTTGTATATGGATCTTTTTGGACCAGTTGGAACTGTAAGTCTAAGAGGGAAGGTATACGAATTTGTGATTGTGGATGATTTCTCTAATTTCACATGGTTTAGATTTCTATTTCATAAAAGTGAATCATTTGAGGAATTTAGAAACTTTTCGACTTGAATTCAAAGGAAACTAGGATGTGAGATTATGACTATTCAAAGTTATCATGGAGGAGAATTTAAGAATGTAAATTTTAAGGATTTTTGTAAGGAGAAAGGAATTGATCATAATTTTTCTATACCTAGAACCCATCAGCAGAATGGGGTACTCGAAAGGAAAAATAAAATATTAATAGAAGCCGCTCGAACCATGTTGGCAGAATATTCACTTCCTATATATTTTCGGGTTGAGACGGTTAGCACAACATATTATATTCTGAATAGGGTGAATGTGAGATCAAACTTAAATAAAACACCCTATGAGTTATTAACAGGGACAACACCTAATTTATGACATTTGCATGTCTTTTGGATGTAAGGTGTTCATTCATAATAATGGAAAATCTTCCATAGGAAAATTTGATCCAAAATCAGATGAAGTAATTTTTATATGATACTCAAGTGTTGGAAAATCTTATAGAGTAATCAAGAAAAGAACTTTGGTAATTGAGGAGACTACACATGTTGTATTTGATGAAATAGGAAGTTTGGAAGAGCCAATTATTGAAGAGGATAAGATAGAGATTAACTTCCAAAAGATTGATAAAATAAATTTGGAAGAAAATTTGGAGATAGAAAACTTAGTGCCTAAAGATTTGAGAAATTCTAAAAACCACCCAAAGGAATTGATTATAGGAGAACCTAGTGAGGGTGTTAGGATAAGGCATGGACTGAATAAAGAAGTCAATCATTCAGCCTTTATTTCAATGATAAAACCCACAAATATTGATCAAGCACTTTTAGATGAATTTTAAATATTGGCTATGCAAGAAGAATTAAATTAATTTATAAGAAATGAAGTTTGTGAATTAAATACAAGGCCAAAGGATCAAAGTGTAGTAGGAACTAAGTGGATATTCAAGAACAAAATGAATGACTCAGGAGTAGTCATTAGGAATAAGGCTAGATTGGTAGCTAATGGGTATAATCAAATTGAAGGGATTAATTTTGGGGAGACTTTTGCCCCTGTTGCTAGACTTAAAGCAATTAGGGTTTTATTAGCCTTTGCCTAATTTAGAGGACTTAAATTATATCAAATGGATGTAAGTGCTTTTTTAAATGGGATAATTCAAGAGGATATTTTTATAAAACAACCTTTAAGCTTTAAAAATTATAAATATTCAAATCATGTTTTCAAATTGAAAAAAGGTATTATATGGATTGAAACTTGCACCTAGGGCTTGGTATGAGAGGTTGAGCACCTTCCTACTTAAGAGATCTTTTAAAAAAGGAAGTGTGGACACAACTCCCTTTTTAAAGAAATTGGGAGAAGATATACTCATTGTACAAATCTATGTTGATGATATCATCTTTGGATCTACAAAGAAAAATCTTTGTGATGATTTTTCTAAAATAATGAGTAGTGAATTTGAGATGAGTCTAACAGGAGATTTGAGTTACTTTCTAGGCTTTAGAATTAAGCAAATTGAGGAAGATACATTTCTTAGTCAGTCAAAATATGTTAAGGACTTCCTCAAAAAGTATGAAATGAAAAATGCTAAACCTGTTAGTTCACCTATGAGTTCCTCAGTTCAGTTGGATAAAGATCCTAAGGGAAATTCTGTTGATCAAAAGAAATTTAAAGGGATAATTAGATCTTTGCTTTACTTGACAGCTAGCTTACCGGATATCATGTTTAGTGTTTATTTTTGTACTAGATTTCAATTAGATCCAAAAGAATCATATTTGACAGCAGTGAAAAGGATTTTAAGGTATCTGTTGGAAACTCAAAACTTAGGAATTTGGTATCCTGGGTTTTGCTATTCATTTGAAATTATTGGATATTCAGATTCAAATTTTGCAGGTTGTAGGGTTGATAGAAAGAGCACTTCTGGAACATGTCAATTTATTAGAAATTTATTAGTCTCTTGGTCAAGTAGAAAACCAAATTCAGTAGCCCTATCTACTGCTGAAGCTGAATACATTGCATTAGGAAGTTTTGTGGCACAAGTACTTTGGTTGAAATAACAGTTGATTAATTTAGGATTAACTATAGGCACTATTCTCATTTATTATAATAATACTAGTGCTATTTGCATTTCTAAAAATCCTATTCAACATTGAAGAACCAAACATATAGACATCAGGCATCAATTCATAAGGGATCATGTATCCAAATGAGAAATTGAACTTATTCATGTTACAACAAAAAATCAACTTGCAGACATTTTTACTAAATCACTAGCCTTTGACACTTTCAGTACATTAAGAACAAGGCTTGGTGTGATTGATTTGAATGCTTAAATACAAATTTCTGCAATATTGATATTTGTTTGTTAGTGTGTTTTTTTTTGTATTTTTTTGGGGTTTTTGTGTTCTAGTTTTATTCATTTTTTATTTTTGAATTTTCTTGTTTGTGAGTCTTTGTTTTTCACATCAAAATTCTAATTTTTAAAATTGACTTGAAAATTGAGTGAATATCGTCTGTATGAAATTAATTTCAAATGGGATGAAGTGTGCGGCATATTAACTATCAATTTGAACGATTTGCGTACAGATATTTCAGTTTTCATATCACAATTCGTCTGTACGATCATCATGATTATCTGGACGATGAGTATTCAATCGTATGCATGCATGTAAGAAGTTATACGGATAAGGGGGACATTTCAAAATGTCATAAAAATGATCTTTAATATCTGATCGTCCTTGATGAACACCTGTTCATCTATACGATCGTCTTGGTCAAAAGTTTGTATGAGAAGATGCCTCGTAACTTACATGTTTATGAAAAGCTATTTCAATTTTGGACTCATTCATTCGTACATACAAAATTTTATTTCGTACGTCCGAAATAAAAATCGTATGAGACGAACCTCTTTTTGTTCGTACGAAAGTTTATTTTTTCTTTAAATTGAAGGATTTAGAACTCAAATCTCATCTCCTCAAAAATCACTTTCAAACCTCTATTCCCCTAGATCTTCTCCATGGCTAGTTCAAGCAAAAGGCAAAAGGTACTTACTAAGGGACCCCCTAGAAACTCAGGAGAAAACTTCCTATCCAAAGCAAATGAGGAGTCCTTTCCTAGGTTTGCATCCATCAAAATCACTCCCTCTAGAGTCTTTCTCCAAAAATAATTCACTTTCAAGGTAATGCATCTTTTTGCTTCCACCCAGTTTTGCCTTATTCTCACTCTGATCCATCTCTATAATAACGAGACCTTCCACTACTTTCTTGGCAATATGTCCTTTAACTCTGACCAATCTGTGATTAGGTCTTATGTTTTTAAGAATAAGGTAGAGATCACTAAAAAAGACTTAGGAATTTTTCTGAACTTAAGGACTCAAGAGATTACAGCTCACACTTTGACCTCTTCCACCAACTTTGACTAGACCATAATAAATAAAGTGATTAAAGGATGTATAGGAGTAGACCATTTGTCTAAGGTAGCAACTCTTAATCAAAATGCCTGAATCATCCAGCATGTTCTTCGTACCTCCACTATTACTAAAGCTGGTGATCGAGTAAATATCACACCTCTTCTTTCCCATTGACTTATCTAATTATGACTAGCCAACTTATATATGAAGCCCAACTGATCACTAACTACATTTATGGATTTTCTGAGATTGGCCATGTCTCGCATAAAAGTAAAAAAATATAGCCTTAGGATATCTTGTAACCTACATTTTGGAGAAGAAATATGACATAGTCCATCCAGTTCAAAATCTACAGGAGCCTCTCTACTACAATGATGGATCTTTCTGAGCAACTTTTAATAAACAAAACCAAGTGATAAGTAGTGATTCTGAGGAGGAATGGAGAAGAGATGCACATGCACCTATTGCTAAACCAATGTCTCAAGATTTGGTTTACAGGTTTGATCACCTTAAGACTCATTTTGATCAACGCTTTGATCAAATTGAAACTCATCTATAACAGCAGGATGCACAGTACCAGTAAGATATTAGTTGGTTGAGAGAGCAAATGGATGTTATAAGCTCAAATATGGCTATGATGAGTAGCTATTTTAAGTTCTACAACCAGCAACCTCCACCAGATCAGGGCCCATCTGAGTGATGACTGGACTTCTTTATGATTTTCTCTACTAAATGTGATGTGATGTGATGTTAGCAGTTATGTTTTTATGTTATGTTTTGTGTTAGTTAGTCTTGTGTTTTATGTGTTTTTCATATGTCAGTGTATTTATATCATTTTATTCTCAATGTATCATCTTCTATCAGTGATATCAATAAAAATTATCATATCTCGTTTTACTATTTTTTATTTTATTTTAGAAAAGTGTGTTAGCCTATATGATCATTCTTCAAATTTTGGATCTTAAAAGTGCTATATCTAGAATTGTAACATAAAATTGAATTCATTAGAAAATCTAATTTTTAAAAAATTTAAATTATGTTTATAACTTAATCTAGTTAAGAATGTCAATCTCATGTTTCTTATCAGACTAAAAAAAATTTTATACTATTATTGCAATTATGATATTTTCTTATTTTTGTATTTCTCTTATCAATATAAATATTGTTGTACTTAGAGAAATTTGAAATTTTAGATTATTGATTTTTGAAAGATTAAGATTATTCTCAAATATACAAATGTATAAAAATTAAAAGTATGCACAATAGTTTGCAATTTGAAAAAGAGGCACAAAATAAGCACACAAGTAAAAAAAATGCACAAAATGTGACACAAATATTGAAAAGATGCGCAAACGCCATAAGTGGTATTTCATTCTTTTCATAATATTTCAATCTTTAAATTCAAATTAATATTATGTATGATTTTATTTGGTATTGAAATTTGAAATATACAAATTTACATTCATCTATTTTGTAATGATTTTGTTTATCTCAATTGTCTAAATTGATTTATGATTCTGATATTTTTCTCTTTTCTATGTTATATCTCCTCTTAAATCATATGAATCCTTCTATTTCTCTAATGAATTTTAATTATAACTTCAAGTATATCTCAATCTCTTTCAAGGATCAATTATCAAAGTCTTTACATATTACTTCTAACATTTCTTTATTTGTTATTTTTCTTCTTCTCTTTTTGCTATTGTCAAAAAGGGGGAGAAAATATTGTTTGTAATGTTACATTTGTTCGTTGCGTTTGTCTTATCGTTGTTTATTTCGTTGCATTTATTTTATCATTGTTTATTTCATTGCATTTGTTTTATCGTTGTTTATAGTGCTTTGTGTTTTAGTGACTGTCTTTAAAACAAATTTTTTTATGATCAAATGCCCCTTATTCTCACATGCTTATCAATTCAGGAGGAGTTCAGGAGATACTTAAGAATTTGAAAATTATACAAACAATAATTGTTTTGCCATCATCAAAAAGAGGGAGATTGTTAAGAGATTTGCTACTTAGCTTTTGCATGTTTTCCATTCTTGCAACTTGTATAGTTTTGATGATTCCAAATATTATTATTCTAATTATTATTTTCTCCTAACATTTTTTGGAAGAATTATTTTAGCTCTTGTGTGGACTAACATTTTAGGATAATCCTACTCCAGACTAATGAAGACTTCAAATCAAATTCAGCATAAGATAGATTATAAATTGAAGTCTTTATTTTTCACTTTACTGATTCTGAGATAGTGTAATTGTAATTGAACAACCTAGCACACACACGTTGGGGGAGATATTTAAAAGTCGAAATTTTCTTAAACTGATCGTATGGACGAACCTTATTCAAACAGGATGATCAAGTCAGTTTTACCCCTCGGAGAGTATTGGAACGGGCAGAAAGTGAGAAAATTTTTTTAAGTCCTGATCGTCTAGACAAATTTAACCATTCGTCCCTGGATGATGTCCTCTGCATTCTCACTTTGAACTCTTCGTCCAGATGAAATGTCCCATTCGTCCTAGGATGATGTTCTCTGAACTCTTAACTTGAACTATTCATCCAGACGAAATGTCCCATTCATCCCAGAATGATGTTCTCTAGACTCGTGACTTGAACTATTCATCCAGATGAAATGTCCCATTCATCCAAGGATGATGTTCTCTAGACTCGTGGCTTGAACTGTTCATCCAGACAAACTTATATATTCATCCCAGCATGATGTCCTCTATTCCTTAACCTTGAGGACCGTCCTACAGTTAATTCCTAATGAAGCCTGGAAATAACTATTCATACCGGACAAACTTAGTTCCTATGGGACTATGATCGGATACAAAGTCATTTCCTACCAATGCACATTGGGCTCGTACGTAACAATTTTTACACTGTTCGTACGTATGAATTATGATTGTACGGGATGATCGAGTATGTACAGATTTGGATTTTTTTAGATTTTGGATGATTTTTTGTGTCTTTCATATAAAAGGTCCAAATAAAACTATCTTGTAATATTTTTGTCCATTGGTCTTTGTGCAAATTGAAGGGAGATTGAAAGATTGAGTGTGAGAGAGTGTTTGAAGGAGGATTCTTACTACTGGAGCGTGAAGGGTTCACTTGATAATCAAAGGTAAAAATCTCCAATTGAGAACTGTGATTGCTTCACTCTTTTCTCTCATCCTTCTAGATTTTTTTGTGAGAAGATATTTCAAGGAGATCCGATTCCTTGTGGACACTCGAGGAGTGTGAATAGCGGGAAGATTCTCTCCCTACACTTGGAGAGTGTGAACAGCGAAAAGGTTCTCTGCCTACACTTGGAGAGAGTGAACAACGGAAAGGTTCTCTGCCTACACTTGGAGAGTTTGAACAGCGGGAGGTACTCTACCTATGCTTAGAGGGGGTAAAAGGATGACGGTTCTCTACCGCACCTGGTAGTGGTGGAAGAGAGTTTTTTTGAAGGCTTCTCCGCCTTGCTATGGGGGAAAAAAGAGAGACACTAATTGGTAATAGTGCAATACCTGAAGTGGGAGACTTCAGTGAGTGGATGTAGGTCGTGTTTGACCGAACCACTATAAATCTTGTGTCTTTTTATTTTTTCACTTCTTTTTACTTTACTGTTCTTGTGTGATATTGTGGTTGAAAATCCTTTTCTAAAATTTATCATAAGTTTTTTATCGATTTAAAATTTAAGATGATTTTTTTTTTAATATACCAATTCACCCCCTCTTGGTTAGTCGCTGGGATATAAGCTTAGGACTAATAACCTAATTCATTTTTAACAAGTTTCAACAACCACCACCATGCCCCAATGAAATATGGGGCTGAACAACCTAGTTAACCTTGTAATTTCTCTGCCATACTTTACAGTCACCTTTATTAAAAAAGCAAGTTGTCCGGTGCTTACTCACACAATACTTAGCAAACATAAACTTAGCATAGAGGCTCTCATTAGCATGAAAGGTGTATCATAACTTAACAGAAAAAGCATAAGCCAAATTATACGTACTAAGGCACCCTCATCCAACACGCCACATCACTTATCTCAAGAGGACCATATAATTTTAGAATTGCTATAATCACCTTTCCAAAAAAAAAATATTAAATAATTTATCAATTCTTTTACAAACCGTATGAGTAGGTTGAAGAGTTTGGAAAATATAAATTTGGAGAGAGAAATGAACACATCTATTGAGAATTAATCTACACCCAAATCTCAAAAAATTAGAATTCCAGGATAAAACCTAGTTCTACACCGAAGTAATCAAATCATCAAAAAGAAAAGTATTTTTTCTACCTTTAAAAAGAGGAACCCAATGTACTTAATAGGAAAGTGACCTTACAAAAAACTAATTAGGCCTTTGATAGCCACAATACGGTTATTAGGCCCATTCTTGGAGGCAATAAAAAACACTTTTGCTTGTTCATAGAGAGCCCACAAATAAGTTCAAACTTATGAAAGGATCCCATAAGCCTATTAATCCTATTGAAACAAGCATTTGTAAAAATAATAAAATCATCGGCAAAACATAAATGATAAATAGGAAAACCACCCAAGCTTTTAAAGTAGAGGATAGCGTCATTCTCAAAGAGGTTAGAAAGGCCTCTAGAAAAATACTCAACAACAATAATGAAAAGGGCAGGGGAGATTGCATCACCCTATCTTAAGCCATGATAGGATTTAGAAAAACTAGTGCTTTCGCCATTAACAATAATAAAAAAATAGGATCATTCAATGTATTTTCTGATAAGACTGATAAAAATTGAATTAAAACAAAAAAATGTATAATATTTTAAAGAGATTTCTAATCAATATTATCATAAGACTTAGAAATATCAAGTATCAAGATAATATTGCCACCTCTCACCTTAACATCTAGGTCATGAAAAAATTCTTGGGCCAAAATAATATTATGACCAATAGCCAGCCCCTTGATAAAACCCATTTGATAAGGGGAGAAAATTTTAGGAAGAATAGAAGTTAAACGACTCATATGAATTTTTGAAATGAACTTACTAAAAAAGGTGCAGAGGCTAATAGGTCTAAAATTATTCCAATTACTAACAGAGTTGCTTTGGGGATGAGAACAATAGTAGTATAAGTAAAAAATTTAGGAATAGCGTGACTAGCAAAAAATCTATAACAACACAGTAAAGATCATAACTAATAATATGCTAAGCTTTCTGGAAAAACTTAGTGGTAAAACCATCAGGCCCAGCCACACTGTCATCATTCATGCTATAAACATGCTCTTTTATTTCTTCTAAGGAGGGGGGTTTAGAGAAGAACTCATTTTCATCTTGAGATATAAGATTAGGGATAATATAGGGGTAATCTATATGTCCAGGAGTAAAATCCTTAGTGAGATTAATTTAAAAATGTTGAATCACCAAATTAGCATGTATCATCTTAACAAACATCTTTAGTAATAGAGCCATCGTCATGATTGATTTTATTTTTGGAGTTCTTGGCATGTTTCATCTTAACCAACACATGAAAATATTAAGTATTATTGTCACCTTCAACAACGTGCTTTGAAACCACTTTTTCTTTCCATAAGCCTTCCTCTTGAGCTTGTAATTTAAAGAGACATTCTTTAGCATCCCTATGCAAACTAAATATCTCATCAGAAGGAAATAATTAACAGCTGAGCTCAATAGTGTTCTCTTTATCTTCAGCATTCAAGATATTGGTGAAAATATTTTAAAAACATTTTGATTCCACCAATTAATAATCTGTTTAAGTATTTTTAGATTAAACCAAAGTCTCTTTATACAAAGGATAGATTTATTAGGTTGTATAAGGGGCTTACCCATTTTCCTGAACCACGTGTAGAAAAGAATCATGAAGCAACCACATGTTTTGAAATATAAATTGAGGTAAAGAACTCATATGCCTAGTCTTAATGCTGATTAACATAGGAGAGTGGTTAGAAAAAGTTCTACTAAGATTCTCAATAAAAATAGAATAAAAATAATTAAGCCAAATATTGTTAAACAACACTTGATCCTACCCTTGCAATAAATGACCACCATTCCAAGTGAATTTATTACCATAGAAGCCAATGTTAACTAAATTATCATCCATAATCATATTAATAAAATCCTCTATAGAGTGCAAGATAGGATTATTTCCCCTAATACACTTAGAGGAATAAGAAATAGTTTTAAAATCATAACCAACAAGCTTGGGCAATTTTTAAATACTATGAAAATTAGTGAGTGTCTCCCATAAAGTTTTTCTAATATTATGAGAAGAGACAGCATAGATAAAAGAGGCACAACTGTTCAAATTTAAAAATTCAATATTATAATGAAGAACTTGAGTGAGATCTGTAATAACATCTATTTAAACAGGATTCTTCCATAACACCCAAATCTTATTGGTAGAATTAGATATAGAATGCTGAATGCCCAAAAACCAAGATGTGTTAAGTAATTTAGCATAGGTAATGAGAAGTCCAAGCAAAATTAAAAGATAAACATTATAAAATACAACATAAGTTCTTAACCATGAACCTAGAGGAGGAGCATCCAATGCTCCTAACATTCCAAAAAATAGATATAAACATAAAAAAGATGCTAATGATTAATTTGCAAATGGGTGGTCCTAGGAGATTGTAATATGATGTTCTTATTTTTCCTACCTCTCATATTTCCAAACTTGGTATAAATAGTGTCATTATAATCTATGGAAAAAAACATTTATCCACAATATCCATATCCTCTATATAAAAAAAAAGCTTTGCCATGATAATTACAGTTTCAGGGAAGCTTACTATCATTATATAGACCCACATGCCTTACCTCCTGAGGAAATTAACCATCCTTAAAGTTATAACCATCCTCCACAATTTCATTACTACTCATGTCAATAATCTTTTCCTTCCACAAAAAAGAGCTGACCATCCTCCTGATTATTCATAATAGATTGAGAAATTATAGTTTTAGTACAAATATTATTGATCATTATAAATTCCATATCAAACAAACTTTTGTAAAGAATATAAGGACTAATATAAGATGATGTAACAATATTTTGATTAGTAGTGATAGCAAACATTTGCTCATCCACATTTCCATAATTGATAGGTAAGAAAGAGATAGAGTTGATATTATCTCCCTGAACATAAATAGGGTCATCGACATTGATGGGACGTAGTTTAATATGAGCAATGGAAAATTGTATATTTTTCTCCAAATTATCCTACGGTTTAGGGATATTTCCCTCAACCATTCCATGATTAGTAAACTCATCATCATGAGAAGCTGAAGGAAGAACATTTCCTTGAGAGTGTTTGAAAGAATCCTTCTCCTTATAAAGATGAGGATGTAACCTATAACACTTATTTAAACCATGGCCGTGCATTTTATAATAAGAACAAAAAATGGGTAGATTTTTAATATCAACTTTTTGAAAATAACTATTCAACTCTGACCCAATCTAGATCTCATTAGGATGTTTCTTAGATATATCTAACTTAACTAAATTATGAGCCACATATGGATGAGAGATAGAAGTAGTAGCTTAGTTCATCTGTAGAGGCCTACCAAAAATGAACGGAAGAGTAAATCAGATCTATGAATTAATGAAATGAAGTCTCAGATTTAAGAAGGAAATCAACACATAAGAAATAGGGGATTCCTCACGAACATTAAAATCTGGGATCCATTTGAGAAATATCATCTTGTAAGCTTGAATATAGTAAGATCTCCAAAAGAAAATGTGGCTATAATTAAGATCATTAGATAGTTGAATCACCATGTGTCTCTGGTCCAGCATACCAATATGAAATGAACTTGAAAGTTTCATATTAACAAAAAAGTATGTATAACATCCAAATTTGGTCATCGTAGAAGAAACAAGCCAACAAGGATAAAGCAAAGGGAGTGGCCAGCAGAGAAACCATGAAATCATCGAACATCATACCAGGGTAACCCTTAAAATAAGTTTGAACAAATTGAAGTTTAGTAACCAAAGAAGAGCCAACCAAAACATCTTTAAAAGAGGAAGATTTTCCATAAGGAAATGGATTAGTCATAGGAATCGACAATGACAAAGTATTCATCTCCCAAAGCTAGGAAAACCAAAAAGAAACTCAAAAAATAAAAAAAAAAATGAGAAAAGAAGAAATCAAGTAAACAAATCGAAGAGAAATGAGCAACAAATCCATGCCTACTAGAGCTTGCGCTACGAAACCCTAAATCAGCAGGATTATTACTAACTTTTCTTTTTGATTATCTCCATACTTCTATGAAAAAAAAAGGATTAATTCCTGTTCTAGCCTTTTAAATTTTAGCATGAGATTAATTCTCATTAAAAGTTTTTTGTGCTCCCAACATCTCTATATCTTTCAAACTTTGCATCCTACTTGTGTTGTTTGTAACAAGCTTAAAAATTATTTAATAATTTTTTTTTTTAAAGGTACCAAGAACAACTCTTAAATCATTTAGTCTTCTTGGAGTACTTGTTATAGGGTTTTGGAGGAAGGTGCCTTGGGTTGTAAAAATATGTATGACGTATCATATGCATTTGGTATCAAATTGTGGCTTAACTTTGGTGCTAAACTTATTTCTTAGGCTAAATTGATGTTTGTTAAGTATTGTGTTGGTAAGCATCCTAGTATATGCTTTTTCAATAAGGGTGATTATTTAGTTTGGGAGAGACTTTGCAAAATTAAATGGGTTACCAAGCCTCAAATCCAATGGGGTCTTAGTGGTGCTATCATTTTCTTTTAGAAAGACCATTGGTTAGGTGCCCATTCAATTGACTCTCTCCTTAATATGTTTTTTACTATTATTATTAAGGTTAATTAATTTATTATAGATAATAATTAGGACTATAATAAACTCATTGGAATTCTTCCTAAATCTATTATTAACTAAATCTTACATCATTCTATTAATATTGATTATGATAATTTCTTATCAGGTAATATTTCTAATACTGGCATGTTTAGATTAAATGATGCTTGGAATGCTTTAAGGTTTTTTTCCCAATATTTAGCATAAAAGTATTCCCACCGATATTTCAACTTTTATTTGAAGAATCATGCACAAATTTATTCCTATTATTGAGAATTTAATCAAAAGAGGCTTTATTTTACCATATAATTGTTAATGTTACTATCATGCAGAGAATATGTACCATGTGTTTATTTCTAGCCCTAATATTATCATAATTTGGATTCATTTTTAGCATATTCAACCATTTTAGTGCTAATATATTCATTAATGCCTTGATTAATTCTTGATTTATTAATTTTAGTGGTTATATTAGTAATAAGATTCATTCTCTTGTTTTGTGGTACATGTGGCATGCTAGAAATAACTATCTTTTCAATAATATTTGCATGGACCATCATCTGATTATTAAAAATATTATAGGCAAAGTTTTAAAGCTTCAGTTTGCTAACCTTTTATCTACTAAAAATTTTAGGGGCTACTATTTTGTGGCCAAAGATTTGGGTGTCTCTCTACAGACTATTCATCATTTGGAAGAGCTTATGTTGGTTTATTGATATATGCCCTCTTTTAATATTTTTAAACTTAAAATGCTGATGGTTTGGTTAAAGACTCTACTTATGGTTATGGTGGTATTATTAGAGATGATCATGGGAATATCATCATGGCTTTTGTTGGCACCTTACACAAGTGTTTTATTTGGCCTCTTACATAAGTTTTTATGTTGGCCCCTTGCACAGGTGTTTTATCATTTATGTCGAGCATTCAGAGATTGTACATGGTCTTAAATTATGTATTTCTCTTTTTATTTCTAATATTTAAATTGAAGTGGATGCTACATATAGTATTTATTGTTTAAAAGAATCTGAAGATATTATTCGAAATCCATATTTGTTTTATCTTTTTAGCAATTTAAGTAGCATTTAGTTTTTCTTAACTATACCATGTCTCATGTTTATTCTGGAGGGAATTCTTCCACTGGTTGGTTAGCCAATCATGATTGTAATCTAGATCTCCTTACTGATTTTAGTAATCTCAATTTACTTAACTCTTTGAAAGGTCTCATTAGATTGGACAAAATTTGTTTACCCTAAGTTAGATCTTAATGTTTCTTTGTGCTTGGTGTTACAAATTAGGAATCAAGATTAAGATTGTATTTTTTTATGATAACAAAATATTATTGTAATGATTTTATTATTTCTTGTATCATATATTGAGATTTTTTGTTCATTTTAGGGTATACTAACATTTCAGGGAAATCATATACTACTCAAATTGCTAATGACTTCAAGATAAGGTAGAATATGATTTCATGTAATAAAGTTTATATTTTTCTAGTTTTAATTCTTGATTCTAAGTGAGTGTGATTGTAATTGAGTAACCATTCACAAACACATGGGAGAGTGATATTTTTTAAAAAAATTGATCAAACTGTAGAATCTCTAATCATATTATATGATTTATTAAGATTTGCCTACAAACTCTAATTACTCAAACACAAGTTAATTTTTTAAATTATTCGTACTGTATGATGTCTAGTCATATAAATGACTAATAGATTATGAAATTTTTTATACCATATCATATCAAATGAACTCTAATCATATTATACGATATATAATCGTATTGTATAATTTGACTTATTTCTCCTGAATCTGGTTACATAAACCAATTCTTCATTTTTGTAACTGATCGTATTATATAAAGTACAGTTATACAAATGACTGATAGTGTACAAAATTTTTTTCGTACCAGATTGTATCATATAAACTTATTTATTTTTGAACTGTTCATATAGTATGATGTTAATTCATACAGATGAATGAAAGTGTATGAAAATTGGATCGTAATAGATCATATTATACAAACTTATTCATTTTTGAACTGTTTGTACAATACGATATCCATTTATATTGACAACTCATAGTGAATGAATTAGGTTTGTACTAGATCGTTCTATGGGAACTTGTTCATTTTTGAACTATTCGTACTATACGATATCAAGTCATACAAATGACTGATACTGTATGAAATTTGGTTCGAATAAGATAAACCTGAATGATGGACAGTTATTTTGTATTATTCATACTGTTTGATTTCAAGTCATACATATGCTGGTACTATACAAAATTAGTTTTGTACCTGATCATACCATATAAATTTATTCATTTTTTGAACTATTTGTGTTGTATGGTATCAAGTCGTACATATGACCCATAGTATATAAAAATAAGTTCATCCCAATTTGTACTGAACAAATCCACGGATTTTGAACTATTTATACCAAACAATCTATTACCATACAATATGAACTGTGGATGGTTCTCATGAAAAAATATAATTTTTAGATGATTTTTTACGCGTTTTCTATAAATAGTGTCCTTAAACTATCATCCCTGTACTTTTCTTTGAATTTTCTCTTGAGAGTAACTATTTGGAGTGTTGTTGAGAAGGATTTTGATATTGAAGAGTATGAGATATAGTGAAAGGGAATTATGTGGGTTTCACAAGGTTTCCTGAAGTGAGGATCTCTATATCTTCTTCTAATTTCTTCCCAACTTCATTGGACTCTCTCTTGAGAAGATCTTCAAGACTGGATCGAGGTTCTCTGCCTTCACCAGGAGGGTGAAAAAGATGTGACAGTTCTCTTCCTTCACTAGGAGGGTAAAAAAGGATGTTTGGTTTTATACTTTCATAAGAAGGATGAAAAAGGATGCTTGGTTCTCTACCTTCACCTGGTGGGTGACAAAGGATGCTTGATTCTCAATCTTCACCAGGTGGGTGAAAAAGGAAGTGTAGGTACTCTGCCTTCACCAGGTTTGTGAAAAAGGATGAGAAGGTATGCTTCTATCACTTGGAAAGTGTAAAAGGAGACGGTTCTCTGTCGCACTGGGTTAGTGGAAGAGAGTTTGTAAGGGTTTCTCCGTCATGTTGTGGGGGCAAAAGGAGAGTCACTTTTGATTAGAGCAATACCTTGAAAAGGAGTCACTAGGCAGTGGATGTAGGTCTAGTAGGACTGAACCATTATAAAATCTAATGTTCTTATGTTACTTTTTATTTTTTATGCATTTCATTTCACTGCTCTTTATATCTGTTATGACAGATTATCTGTGAAAGTGATTTCTATAATAAATTGTATATTTCAAAATTAGTGCTTTTTATTCTTCTAAAAAGATTTTAAGAAAAAGTTTTTCAAAGTCCAAGGAATTTTTCTTAATAACCAATTCACCCCACCCCCTCTTGGTTAGCCTTAGGACATGTCTATAAAGTCTAAAAAACTACACAAAATTTCAAGTGGTATTAGAGCCAATTTCAAATATTAAAGTTTAGACTACTTTTTGAAAAATGATCATAGTTAATTTTTAAAATCGAAACACTATTGAAGGATATTTGATCACTAAATCACCTTTATTTGATAACATTCCTTTTGATTTCTAGAAAACTCGAACGTCTACTTTTCTACAATCACTTGATAATCACATACGGGTGTTATTACATGAAGGTTATGTTAAACCTACTAGAATAGTATATGGCATTAGAATTAAAATACCATTTACTGAATTGACTATATAAGAATGGGTCTTTGTATAATTAAATGCAAAATGTTTAAATAATTTATTTCATGCATTGAAATCTGAGGTTTATATGAGTGTTTATAAAACTAGAAAGAAAATTTGGGACAGGCTATGCATAACTTATGAAGAGACAAATGAGGTAAAACAAACTAGGTTGAACATTTTTTTACATGATTATGAACTTTTTTGCTTGAAACCAAATGGGTCAATTTCTAATATGTATACAAGGTTTACCAAGATTGTTACCTCATTTCATGCTTTAGGTAGAGAGCTTACAAATTTAGAAAAAAGTAAATAAAATTTTATGTAGTTTTCCTACTACCTATGATATAAAGATAACTGCTATTATTGAGTTTAAACATTTAAATGTATATTCTATTAATAATATACTTGGTTCACTTATTACTTATGAGCAAGGAGTGAATCAAAGATAGATTGATGCAAGTGACAAAAGGAAGGAGAGAAATATAGCTTTAATGATTGATGATTCAGAAAATGATCAATCAATGCTTAAAGATGATAAACATATTGATCTTATGACTAAGCATTTAAAAAATTTCCTTAAGTGAAAACAATGATGATGTCAAAATTAGAATAAAGGAAAGTTCATTAAAAATCTATGTTTTTCTAATGAAGTCATTTGTTATGAATGTAAATAGTCTGGACATTTAAAGATGGATTGCCTAAATCTCAAAGCTAATCCTAAAAAGGAGAAAGTAAATGAGAAAATTCATGTCAAAATGGAAAGAATATATTGCAAAGAGCTTTCTGGACTTACCCAGCTTCAGAATCTTTAGAAATAGAAGCGAAAGAGGAGGTTATAACTTGTACTTATATAAGATAATCTTGATTAGTTAGATTAAGAGGACATATGTGACCTATCCTATGAAAAATTATTTGATTTTTCTGAGAAAATCCATAATGCATTTAGACAACTCAAAAAATTGCTTGCAAATCTTAACATTGAGCATTTGAATTTACAAAAAGAGTATGAAAACCTTAGAAAGATCATGCAAATATAGATAACAATCACATGATTTTGCTAGAAGAATTTTATAATTAGAATAAGGAGCATGATTTATTGAAAATATCTTTTAATAGACTTGAAAATGATTTTAAGGTGTTTATGGTTAAATTAGATCAAAAAGAACATTAGTTAAAAGTTGATAATTCAGTTTTAGAAAGAGCTAATTCATATCTTAAAGAAAATTTGAATGCTTTCAAGGAAAATAAGACACCTCCCACACTTAAATAATTTTATAATACTGATTAAAAGCTAATAATTTTAAAATTTAAGAAAATATATTATAACTCACATAGATTGGAAAATCCTTTTCCTGGTGTTTAATATTTTTCATGTGAAATGATGGGACATATTTCCCTCACTTGTATTATTTAT
This sequence comes from Dendrobium catenatum, assembly GCF_001605985.2. NCBI lineage: Eukaryota > Viridiplantae > Streptophyta > Magnoliopsida > Asparagales > Orchidaceae > Dendrobium > Dendrobium catenatum. The sequence goes on along the minus strand of NW_021318490.1, from coordinate 405,950 downwards.
CATAAAAAACATCTAGTGTGGAAACCTAAGATGCCTCAATCACAACATATCAAACAAGCATTTAGATTATCATTGTCATGATGAGAACCTAAATTTATTTCGGTTCCCAATTTTAATGTTTAATTATTTTATATAAAAGCCCTCAAATAAGCACTCGTGAGAGCATTTGGTACCGGAACAGCTGATTTCAAAGCGTATGATTGGAGATGCATATCTATTTTCACTGCTAAAGGCTAGGACAGAAAGAAAAGGGACACTGGGAGATAACACCACTAGGAGCGTGATAACATCAGGAATGATTGGAAATACAAATAATTTTTAGATTGAAATTATTTTATTGGTAGAAGGCTTGAAACATAATTTGCAAAGTATCAATTAGCTTTGAGATAAGGGTTTTAACATAAAAGTTTTACCTAAAAGCTGCATTATAAGTCAAAATGGAGTTGATGTGTTGCATGGAGATAGGGTATATAATGCTTACATGCTTAATTTAAATTGTCTTAAATCTTCTAAAGCTTTTTTCCTAAAAATTGTTACTGATGAATCTTGGTTATGGCATAGAAGACATTGTCATGCAAACATGAAAAATCTTAGGAAGATTGACAAGAATGAATTGGTAAGAGGCATACAAAAATTATACTTCATTAAGAATCACCTATGTGATGCATGCCAATTAAGGAAACAAGTCAAGTCAATCTATTTAATTAAGGATTTTAGAACTAGCAAACCCTTAGAAGTTCTTTCACATGGATATCTTTAGACCTTGTTAGCACACTAAGTCTAGGAAGCAAAAATTTTGGGCAGGTGATTGTTGATGATTATTCAAGATTCACTTGGTTTTGATTCTTATCTTATAAGAGTGAATCATTTGAAGAGTTTAGAAATTTTTCCACTTGGATTTAGAGAACACTAGGTGGTTATATTCTTCTAGTTCATAGTGATCATGTAAGAGAATTTAAAAATAAAAATTTTGAAGTTTTCTATAAAGAACAATGGATAGATCATAACTTTCTAGCCCTTAAGACTCCTCCATAGCTTGGGATTTTTGAAAGGAAGAAAAGAACTTTAGTAGAAGCAGTAAGAGCCATGTTGGCTAAATATTCACTTCTTAAATATTTTTGGACTTAAGCGGTTAATATAGTATGTTATGTTCTTAATAGAGTGAACTTTAGATCTAAGCTAAAGAAGACACCCTATGAACTTCCTAGAGGTAGAACACCTAACCTCTCGCACCTACATGCCTTTTAAAGTAAATTTTGCATTCATGACAATAGAAAAACTCTTTTAGGAATGTTTGATCCTAAATCAAATGACGAAATTTTTTTTGGTTATTTAAGTGTTGGCAAATCCTATAGAATTTTACAAAATGGACTTTGTTAGTAAAGAAGACCACTCATGTAGTTTTTTATGAATATAATATTTATAAAGAGAATAGGATGAAAGAAGAAGATATTGAAGAGAATACCCAAGGAATTGAAAATGTAACTATTGAAAAAAATGGTTAAAATTAAAATAAATTGCCTAGAGAAAGAATATATCCTTAAAGTAATCCTAAGGAAATGATTTTAGGAGACCCGAGTGAACGTGTTAGGACTAGGCATGGGCTTAGCAAAGAAGTGTACCACTACTCATTTATTTCAAAGATTAAACACACTAATATGAATTAAGCACTTCTTAATGAATTTTGGATTTTAGCTATTCAGGAATAAGTGAATCAACATGTTGGAAATGATGTTTGGGAATTATAGAAAGACCAAAAAATTAAAGTATTGTTGGAACTAAGTGAGTTTTCAAAAATAATATGAAACATTTTGGTGTAGTTGTTAGAAATACGATATGATTTTTGGCTAAGGGGTATAATAATATAGAAGGAATTAATTTTGAGGATACTTTTACCCCTATAGCAAAAGTTGAAGTAATAAGGGTTCTTCTAGCTTTAACCTATTTTAAAGGATTTAAATTATTACAAATGGATGTTAAAAGTGTCTTTTCTTAATGGGGTAGTATGCTGAACATAAACATCTTCTTTTACTACCCCATTAAGAAAAGACACTTTTAACATCCATTTGTAATAATTTACAAATTATTACAAATGGATGTTAAAAGTGTCTTTTCTTAATACTACCCCATTAAGAAAAGACACTTTTAACATCCATTTGTAATAATTTGTAAATTATTACAAATGGATGTTAAAAGTGTCTTTTCTTAATGGGGTAGTAAAAGAAGATGTTTATGTTCAGCAACCTCTAGGTTTATAAATTCACAATTTCTTAATCTAGTTTATAAACTAAAAAAAAGCATTGTATGGACTAACACAGGTACCTAGGTCAAGATATGAATGGTTAAGCATTTTCCTACTAGTAAAATCTTTTGTCAAAGGAAGTGTGGATACAACTCTCTTCATAAAATGGGTAGGAGATGGCATTCTTATTATTGAAATTTATGTTGATGATATCTTATTTTGATTAACACTGCCGTTGCCAGGTCCCAAGTCCTGGATGAGAAAAGTGGAGGGTTGCGTTAGGTAGTCGACAACCAGCGTAAAACTTGTCGAACAAAAATGACATGAATCCTTTAAGAAATTGTGTTAATGCTAGGGCGTCCCCTGGAAGCGACGCGCTGTATGGCCTGAATAC
>NW_021318490.1:388398-401725 GCF_001605985.2 Dendrobium catenatum | reverse complement strand
TAGGTTGTGGTGTGATACTAATGTTTCTCAAAATCAATTTGGATTTATGCCGGGTAGGTCGACTATGGAAGCCATACATTTATTAAGAGGTTTGATGGAGAAATATAGAGAAAATAAGGAGGATCTACATATGATATTTATTGATTTAGAAAAAGCATATGATAAAGTTCCAAGAGAAGTGCTATGGAGAGTTCTTGATAAGAAAGGAGTCAATAATGCTTATATTCAAATCATTAAAGATATGTATGCAGGAGCTATTACTTGTGTTCAAACACAAGGTGGTTTGACCAAGTATTTCCTTATTTCGGTTGGGTTACATCAAGGATCATCCTTAAGCCCATATCTTTTTGCTTTAGTCATGGATGTTCTCACTAGACATTTGCAAGAGGATGTACCTTGGTTTATGCTTTTTGCTGATGATATTCTTCTTGTTGATAAGACTAGAGAGGGAGTTGAAGGTAAACTTGAATTATGGAGGTCAACCTTAGAGTTTAAAGGTTTTTGCTTGAGTAGATCTAAAACGGAATATATTGAGTGTAATTTTAGTAGTAATAGACCTAGTGAGGGGATTGTGACTTTGTGCGATCAAGTCGTTAATAAGAGTACACGTTTTAGATATCTTGGATCTATTGTTCAGAGTGATGGTGAAATAGATGGGGATATTATCAGCAGAATTCAAGTTGGATGGTTGAAGTGGCGGAATGCATCGGGCTTGTTATGTGATAGAAATGTACCCCTCAAACTTAAGGGAAAATTCTATAAGATGGTAGTAAGGCCTACAATGCTTTATGATGCCGAATGTTGGCCATTAAAAGAGAAGCATAATACTAAGTTAAGTGTGGCAGAGATGAGGATGCTTAGATGGATGAGTGGCTTTACCCTTAGAGATAGGATACGAAATGAGCATATACGTGAAAAGGTTGGAGTAGCTCCAGTAGAAGATAAGATTAGAGAGAGTCGCCTTAGATGGTTTGGTCACATAAAAAGGCGGCCTTCCGACGACCCGGTTAGGAGAGTAGAGGTATTAGATTTGACTTGTGTTAAGAAAGGTAGGGGTAGACCTAAAAAGACTTGGTTAGAAAATATTAGGAATGACCTTTCTTTATTAGATTTAAACGAGAATTTGTCTTTTAATAGGACACAATGGAGAAAAAGGATTCATGTAGCCGACCCCACGTAGTGGGATAAAGGCTTGATGTTGTTGTTGTTGTTGTTGTTGATATCTTATTTTGATCCACTGATAAAAATCTTTGTAATGACTTTTAACAACAATGGGTAAGGAATTTCAAATAAGTTTTATGAGATACTTGAGCTAATTTCTTGGTTTTAGCATAAAGTAGAGAGAGGATGGAACATTTCTTAGAAATCAAAATATTTTAAGAATATCTTTAAGAAATATGAAATGGATAATGCTAAACCAATAAATACTCCCATGAGTTTCTCAGGTCAATTAGATAAGGATTCTAAAGTCAAATCTATGGATTAAAAGAGAAATTCATAGGGAAGATTGGATTATTAATTTATTTAATTACAAGTAGACTTCATATCTAATTTAATGTTTATTTGTATTATATTTCAAGCTAATCTAAATGAATCACACCTAATTGTTATTAAAAGAATTTTGATATATCTTTTAGGAACTCAAAATTTAGGGATTTGGTATCCTAAGCAGAACACCTCTTTTGAAATCATTAGATATTTTGATTCAGAGTTTGTAGGGTATATGGTTGATAAAAAGAGTACTTTTAGAACTTATCAATTCATAGGGAACTCCTTGGTCTCCTCGTCTAGCAAAAAAATTGAATTCAATAGCCCTTTCTACTAATAAAGCTGAATACATAGCCTTAGGAAGCTGTATGACATAAGTTCTATGGTTAAAATAATAATTAGTGGATTTAGGTTTTATAATTGATACTATTCCAATTTTTTGTGATAATATAAGTGTCATTTACATCTCAAAAAATCTAATCCAACCCTCTAAGAGCAAGCATATAGACATAAGACATCATGTCAATAGAGATCATGTTACCAAAGAAGAAATTGTTCTAAGTCATGTAGTAATAGAAAGAAAACTTATAGATATTTCTACAAAACCACTAACTTTTAATAGTGTTATGACTTTAAGAACCAGAATGGATTTTATTGATATTCATGCTTAACAATTGTTATTCTGCAAATTGAAATTGTAGTGCATTTCTTCTATGTTTATGACTGTGTTTTGTTCTTTGTTTTTATGGGTTGTCTTGGCAATTTTTTCTCTATCCTGTATTTGATTTTGTGTTTTGATTTTTTATTATATGTTTATTTTGCTTTTTCATTTTATTGTTTGTTTTTTTTTTTAATAAATCTTATATGAATATATTTTTTATGAGTATATTGATGAGCATGTGAAAAATTAAATTTCATGTTCCATTTGTATTGTATGACCATAGTTCATATTATATAGATTCTCCAAATTTCACAAGATTTCTTTTCTATAATGGGTTGACAAAAATATGTTTTGTGTTATTGATCATTTAGTATGAACACTTGTTTGTTTGGACGAACCATAGATTTTTTATTTGTATGATCCTGGCGGGCATTGTAATGACAATTATTTTTTAAACATTATCTGTATTAACACCATTTAGCTTGTATGATCCTGTTGTGCTTGCATGTAAATGATCTGAATCATTAGGTACAAACATTATTAACTGATTGTCCCATATGAACACTTATTCATATGTATGATCAATTTGGTCAAAATATAATCATAAAATAGCTTTATGAAAAGTCGTTATGCAATATTAATTATTTTTTACCATTTTTATATGTATGTATAAACCAAAATCATCTCGAACAAATATCTAAATTATACGTAGGAATGTAATTTTGTATAGTACTAAATAGTTCAAAATCTATAAATTTGAGTTTTTTCTTTTAATATTTTCAAGAATTTTCATCTCCAGTCCCTTTCAATTATTGTGTTCAAATTTTTCTCAAATGTTAAGCAGTAGCAAGTGATCTTGACCTTCCAAGGCTAGTTCTCTTGATCTAAACAATATGACCATTTATCTTTTTACAAAGAACGAACAAGCTTTTGATAGGTTTGTTAAGGCTAATATTACCCCTTCTCGTCTTACTATTTAAGAAGAAATTAATTTTCAAATCATGTCCCTTTTCAACTCCACTCAATTTTCATTTATCCAACATTAATCTATGCATGTCATTCTAAGTCATTTTACTTTTTTATTGCCAATATGATAATTCAAGAAAATAACACGAGAAAAACCTCTTATGTTTTTAATCAATGTGTTAAAATTACCAAGGAAGATTTGGTGATTTTTTTACACCTTAGGACTAAAGGGATTACGGCTCATTAAATGATATCTAAAAGTAATTATGATTGGTTGATTGTTAATCAAACTCTTAGTGGTGTACCTTTCGTCTATCATTTACCCCTTTTTTCTACATTGAATCAAAATGCTAGGATCATCCAACATATCTTAAGAATTTCTATCATTCCTAAACAAGATGATAGAATCAATATTACCCCTCTTCTTTCCTTCATTACAATTTGTATACTGAAAAACACTCCTATTGATGAAGCCTTGTTTATCTTGGACTACATCAATAATTTGTCTGACTTTAGACTTCTTCCACCAGATGAAAGAAGAATGTTGCTCTAGGAAACCTGGTTTCCTCTATTCTTGAAAAGAAATACAACCTCAAGCATTATTAACCCCTAAATAACCTACATGTTTATTTCACTGAAGCCTCATTGTGAATTCTTTCTCTCTAGGATCAAGCGAATGAAGGTGAATAATTTGATAAAAAAGGAGGAACTTCACCCGTACCTTCACCTACTCCTGCTCCTAGACATAATCAACAATTATATCAAGAAATGATACAAAAATTTGATCACCTTGAATCTCATATAAATCAATGTTTTGATCAAGTTCAGACACATATGGACCAGCAGGATTTAGAATATAACGAAGATATGGACTGGGTTAGAAGACAATTTGATTTTCTTGACACTCATGTAAGCTACCATCAATAGCTACTTCATGCAATTCAGTGCTCCACAGCCTCCTCCAGAACAAGACCCTCCAAATTATTAGTTTAGTTATAATTTTTTGTATGTTTTGTTTTTTAGTTTCAATGATTGTATACTTTGTTGCTAATTGTTCTTGTCTTTCTTTTTAGTTGATTTAGTTTTTGAGTGTTTTGTAGTTTATTTTTATTTTAAGACCTTATAAATTAAAATAAATGTTTATTTGGTTATTACTGAGTTTGTATTTCTTTTCCTCTAGAATTATTAATTAACGAGTTAATACTGACTAATCTAAAATTTTCTTTTAAAGAATTGAATATTTATAAGCTTTGCATCACAAATTGTTTTCTTTAGTAAATCATTTTCATTTATCTGAATTTAAATCAAATTATAATGAGATCTAGATAAGAAAATCTTTTGATGTTCTGATAATACATTTGTCTCATAATTATAATTAATACAAAAAGGTAACCTTCTTTCATTTTGTTCTCTTGTTCAATGTGTTGTTATTAATGTTATATGTTGGATTCTATTTTATTGATTATTTTCCCTATACTAGAAAGTTTTTTCTTTTATTAGGAAAACACGCACACATGTTACGATTTTCTAATTTAGGTTAAGCAAAGAAGAAAATGTCAAAAAATGCACAAAGTGTGCCAAAACTGAAAAGAGGCACAAAATGAGCCCAACCTGAAAGATGTGCAATGTTCGCTAAATAAAATTTAAAAACAAACGAAATGCATTGATCGCCAAAATTGAAAAGGGGCATAAAATGAGCTCACACTACATCTACTTATTCCCTTTCTATCTCTAATTCTTAGAATAATCTATTCATTTAACAATAAAGTTCAACTATTGAATTTGAATCTATGTAGTTTTTATTTAATTTTTGTGATAATTATTCTTTTTGAGATTTCTGTTGTCTAGAATGAACATTGAATCAGATCAACTATTATTATCTTACATATTTTTTTGTTTAAATTATGAGTTCAAAAATAAATTTTGCTTCAGGAATTAAATATTAGTTTTACAGATATTTAAATTTATTTTCATTATCAACCTTTTAGATCCGTCAATACTAACTTTCATATTCATATGATTTTTTTTTCTTTCCTTTTTCTTAATGATGTCAAGAGGGGGAGGTTATTATTTCTATTTGTTTGAAGTCTTCTTGTTTGTATTTTTATTTTTTGTTTTTAAGTTTGTTTTGATTTTTAGTTTATGTCAAAATGCTCTTAGGAGGACGTTATTTATGGTTATGTTTATTTGAAGTTTTCTTTTTTCTTTTATTTTTTTGTTTATTTCACTTTATAGATTTTATCTAAAAAAAATTAAAAAAGGGCAAAATTTTATTCATCCTCGTAATTTTTAGTTTTCATTCATTGAGGAGGAGTTTAGGAGAAAAAGAACTTAAATTTGTTATTCAAACAATAACTAATTTTTCATCATAAAAAAAGGAGAGATTATTGCAAATCAAAAATCAAGAATGCTATTATAATTTTCTTATGATAACAAAATATTAATGTTATGATTTTATTATTTATCTCCTAAAATATATTAAATATTATTTATTACTTTTATGAGTTTTGACATTTTAGGAAATTATATATTACTCTGAAGAATTCAAGACAACGTAAAATAGGATTTCATATAAAGAGTTTGTATATCTTTATTTTTATTTCTTGAGTCTGAGCAAGTATAATTGTAATTGAATAAACATGCACACACATGGAGGGGAGAGTGATAATTTTTTTATAGCCAATTGTAATGTATGATATATAATCATACTGTATGACTTGACTTAGTTTTCCTCTAAAATCTAGTTACTCAAACCATGGCTTGATTTTCTTAGCTAATCATACTGTATGATATACAATCATACAGACGACTGAAATTTTATGAAATTTTGTTCATACTAGATCATACGAGACAAACTTATTCATTTTTGAATTGTTTATACAATACAACATTAATTCGTACAGATGATTGATAATGTATGAATTTTGGTTCATACTAGATTGTACCTTACAAACTTATTCATTTTTTAATTGTTTGTACTGTATGAGATGCCAAGTCATATAGATCACTGATAGTGTACAAAATTTAGTTTGTTCATACCAAATGATGGACATCTATTTTGAACTGTTCATAATATATCATGTCAAATCGTATAGATGATTGATAGTTTACAAAATTAGGTTCGTACCTGATCGTACCAAACAATTTTTTTCATGTTTGAACTATTCATATTGTATGATATAAAGTCATAGAGACGACCCATTATGTTTGAAACTAAGTTCTTCCCAGTTTAAACTAATTGAAGCCATGATTTTTGAACTGTTTGTACCATATGATCTATGATCATACAAAATAAGCCGTGGATGGTTCTCTTGAAAAAAATTCAATTTTTGGATAGTTTTGTTGTGCTTTTTATAAATAGTTTACCAAAATTGTCGTCCTTATCCTATGTTTTGAATTTTCTATTGAGAGTGACTTTTGGGAGTGTATTTGAGAGTGATTTTGAGATTGGAGAGTGAGAGATCTAGTGAAAGGGAGTTGTGAGGGTTTCATAAGGTTGCCCAAAGTGAGGATCTCTTTTTCTTCTTCTAAATTCTAACCAAATTCTTTGGAGAATCTAGAGAGAAGATCATCAAGATTGGATAAAGGTCCTGTACCTTCATTAGGAGGGTGAAAAAGGCATGATGGATCTATAACTTTACCATGAGGGTAAAAAAGGACCCTTGGTCCTCTGACTTCACCAGGAGGGTGAAAAACCATGTGATGATTCTCTTCTTTCAGCAGTTGGGTGAAAAGGATGTGTAGGTACTCTGCCTTCACCAAGTGGGTAAAAAAGAATGAGAAGGTTCCTGCCTGCATATACATATGGAAAGTGTAAGGGAAAATGTGTTCTCTATTGTACAGTGTGGTGAAGAGAGTTTTTAAATGGATTCTCGTCCTTGGTTATGGGGCAATAGAATGTCCACTTTTTATTAGTGCAATACCTAGAGAAGGATTCTCCAAGGTGAAGTAGACAGTAACTAAATCTTATTCTGGCTAACCACTATAAGAATTTGTATGTATCTTCTGTTACTACTTATTTTCTATATTTTACATTTCACTTATTTCTTTAATGATTTGTGTTGAATGATTATATGTGAAAGTCATTTTATTAATAAAAACAAATTTATATATTAATTTTTTATCTTCTAGAACAAAATATTTTAAATAATGGTTTTTCAAAAATCAAAGAATTGTTTTGATGTAACCAATTCACCCCCCCCCCCCTCTTAATTAGCCTTGAAAAAGATCTATAAGGACTAAAAACCTACACAAACTTTAATGGATGTTGGTCTAGTTCGATCGAACCACTATAAAATTTGGTGTTATTCTATTAATTTTATTTTTCTCGCAAATTTTACTTTACTACTTTTAATTTTTTTTTTGTTGAAAAATTATTTGTGAAATTAGACTTGTTGAGAGGATATTTAATCACTAGACCAACTTTATTTTATAACATTCCCTTTGATTTATGGAAGACTCGTATGTTTACTTTTCTGCCATCACTTGACTATCGCATATGCATATAAATGCATGAAGGTTACACTAGACCAACTAGACTTGTTGATGACATTAGGATTGAAACATAATTCACTGATTGAATATTAGAAGAATAAATAGCATAGTTAAATGCCAAATTTTTTAAACAATTTTTTTTGTACATAGAATTCAGAGGATTATATGTACTTGCAAAACTGGAAATGAAATCTGGGAAAGAATTTGCATAACTTATGAAGGGAAAATTTTGATAAAGTAATCTAGGTTGAATATTTTAGTACATGACTATGAATCACTTTGCATGAACTCAAATGAGTTAATTTTTTATATGTATACAAAATTTACTCAGATGGTTGCCTCATTGCATGCTTTAGGAAGAGAACTTACTATTTTAGAGAAAGTTAATAAAATCTTACATTATTTACCTACTATATATGATGCAAATATAACAATAACAACTTAGTCTAAAGATCTGAATGTATATTCTATTGAAAATCTATTTTGATCCCTAAATTCTTACAATAAAGGAGTGAATCAAAGACATATTAATGCAGGAGACAAGCAGAATGAAAATCATATAACTTTGAATGTAGATGATTCAAATAGTGATCAATCAAAGCCTATGGATGAAGAAGATATTAAACTTATGATAGGATAATTCAAAAGTCTCCATAACATAAAGTAATAAAGATGTGAGCATTTAAACAAAGGTAAGTTCAATAAGAATGTTAATGTTTATAATGAGATTATTTATTATGAATGCAGAAAGCCTGGACATATAAAGACTGATTGCCCAAATCTTAAAGCTAATCCTAACAAGGATAAAGCTGAGGAGAAAAAGAATATTTTGAAAGGCAAGAAAAGAATGCAAAAGGTTTCTTGGAGGACTCAACTTTAGATTCTTCAGAAATATAAGCTGAAGAGGAGGTTATAAATTTGTTCTTAATGATAGATAAACCTGATCATTTAAATCAAGAGGAGGTATGTGCCTATCTTATCATGAATTATTTAATTTTCCAAAAAAATTCATAATGCATATAAGAAACTCAAAAAATTGAATAAAAACCTTAATATCGAGTATCTGAATCTACAAAAAGAAATTGAATATCTGAGGAATGATCATACAAACATAGATAGCAATCACATGGCTTTGCTAGATGAATTTGATAATTTGAATAAGGAGCATAATTTATTGAAAACATCTAATAATGAACTTGACAATTATTTTAAGGTGTTTATGGTTTAATCAGATCAAAGAGATTATGAATTAAAGGTTGAAATGTTGATTTTAAAAAATGCAAATTCATATCTTTAAGAAAAATTGATATCTTTCAAAGAGAATAAAATACAACCCATAATTGAATAATTTTACAATCCCAATCAAAAGCTTAAAATTCAAAATATAGGAAAATATATTATAACTCATATTGACTAGTAGATCCTTTTCGTGGCATTAAACGTTATTCATGTGACATGTTAGATCACATTTCCCACACTTGCACTATTCATCATTGAGCACATTTAGTGACCTAGGATGTATCAATCACATCTTATTAAATATGCATCTGGATTATATTTATCAAGAAGATAATCCCAATTTATTTTGGTTCCCAAGTTTAACATTTGATAATTTTATAGAAACACTCTCATACAAGCCCTTGTGAGCCCATTTAGTACCTAGATAGTGAATGTTCAAAACATATGACTTGAAATGCAAATAAATTTTATTGCTAGAGGCCAGGATAAGAGGTAAAGTGACAATTGGACATAATAGCACTAGGAGAGTGGTAGGTTCAGGTATTATTGGTAATAGAAAAAAAATTAATTAAAAATGTTTTATAGGCTGAAGGCTTAAAATATAATTTTTTAAGTATTAGTCAACTCTATAATAAGTTTTTTAACATAAGGTAGTTTCCTATAAGCTCCATTATAATCCAAGATAGAGTTGATGTATTATATGGAGATAGGTTAAATAATGTTTAAATGTTTGATTTAAGTTATGTTAAATATTTTAATATATATTTTTAAAACTATTGCTGATGAATCTTAGTTATGGCATAAAAGATTTTGTCATGTAAGCATGAAAAACTTACAACGATTGCCTAAAAGGAATTGGTTAAAGTTATATCCAAACTAGACTTTACTAAGGATCACCTATGAGATATGTGTCAATTGGAGAAACAATCAAAGTACTCCTTTCATTCAACTAAGGATCTAAAACTAGCAAACTATTAGAAGTTCTTCACATGGATCCTTTCAGACCTATTAGCACTATAAGTCTTATAGGGAAAGTTTTAGGGTAAGTAATTTTTTATTATTATTCAAGATTCACTTGGATTAGATTCTTATCACATAAGAGTGAATCATTTGATGACTTTAGAAATATTTCTACTTTGATTTAGATGATGGTTGTGAAATCCTTAGAATTCATTGTAACCATTCAGGAGAATTTGAAAATGAAAAGTTTAAGGTTTTCTACAAAGAACAAGTGATAGAGCACAATTTTTTAGCTCCAAGAACCTCTAAAAAAAATTGGGTTGTTGAAAGAAAATAAAACTTTGATAGAAGCCGCTAGAGCCATGTTTGTTGAATTTTAACTTTCTAAATATTTGTGGGCTGAAGCAGTTAATACAACTTGTTATGTTTTGAATAGGATGTACACATTTGGATGTCTTTGGATGTAAAGTATTCATTCATAATAATGGAAAAACTCTTTTACGAAAATTTGATCCTAAATATGATGACGAAATTCTTCTAGGATATTTAAGCATTGGTAAATCCAATAGAGTTTTAACAAAAAAACTTTGGTAATGAAGGAGACCACTCATATAGTTTTTAATGAATTTGATATTAGTAGAGTGTCTAGATTGAATGAAGAAGATATTAAAGAAAATATCCAAGGAATTGAAAATATAAATCTCGAAGAAAAGGTTGAAATAGAAGATGTGTTGCCTAAAGAATGAAAATACCCTGAAAGTTATCCTAAAGAACTACTTTTAGGAGACCCGAGTGAAGGTGTTAGGAATAGGTATATTCTTAATAAAGACATGAACAACTCATAATTTATTTTAATGATTAAACCTCCTAATTTAAATCAAGCACTTTTTGATGAATTTTTAATGCTAGCTATGCAAGAAGAGTAAAATCAATCTATTAGAAATTATATTTGGGCATTGGTACAAAGACCTAAAAATCAAAGTGTTATTGGAACTAATGGAGTATCCAAAAATAAGATGAATGATTCAAGTGTAGTGGTTAGAAATAAGGCAAGATTATTAAACAAGGGGTATAATAAAATAGATGGAATTGAGTTTGAGGGAACTTCTGCCATTGTAGTCACACTTAAGGCAATCAAGGTACTTATATATTTTTCCTATTTTAAATGTTTAAAATATTTTAAATGGATGTTAAATGTGCCCTTCTTAATGGGTTGATTAAAGGAAATGTTTACGTTGGCAACTTCCAGGTTTTGAAAATTCATAATTTTTTAATTACGTGTTTAAATTGAACAATGCATTATATGTATTAAAATAGGGATCTAGGGATGGTATGAAATATTAAGCATTTCTTACAAGAAAATCTTTTGTAAAAGGGAGTGTGGATACCACTCTCTTCATAAAAATAGTTGGATATGGCATTCTCATTATTTAGATTTATGCTGATGATATCATCTTTGGATATACTAAAAATGTTCTTTGAGATGAATTTTTAAATATATTGAGTAAAAATTTTGAAATGAGTATGATGGGAGACTTGAGTTACTTTCTTAATTTTTTCATAAAGAAGAAAGAGGATGGAACTTTGTTAATAAATCAAAATATATTAAGGACAATCTTAAGAAGTATAAAATTGACAATGCTAAACCAATAAGTACTCCTATGAGTTCCTCAAGTCAGATAGATAAGGACTCTAAAGGAAAATTTATTGATCAAAAGAAATTTAGAGGGATGATTGGATCATTACTTTATTTAACTACTAGTAGACTTGAAATCGTATTTAGTGTTTGTTTTTATGCTAGATTTCAAGCTGATTCAAAATAATCCCATTTGGGTAATATTAAAAGAATTCTGTAATATCTTTTAGGAACACATAACTTAAGGATCTGGTATCATAGGCATAGGACCTCTTTTAAAATTATTGAATATTTTGATTCAGGTTTTATAGGGTGTATGGTTGATAGAATGAGTATTTCTAGATTTTATCAATTTTTTGGAAATTCTTTTGTTTTTTGGTCTAGTAGAAAATAGAATTTAGTAGCTCTTTCTACTTTTGAAGTAGAACATATAGTCTTAGGATGTTATGTGCCACAGGTTCTATAGTTAAAACAATAACTAGTTGATTTAGGCTTTTCAATAGATACTATTCAAATTTTTTGTTATATTATATGTGCCATTTGGATTTCAAAGAATCCAATTCAACTCTTGAGGACTAAGCATATAGACATAAGGCATCACTTCATTAGAGGCCATATCACTAAACAAGAAATAGGGCAACTTAATGTTGCAAATCAAAATCAACTTCTAAACATTTTTACAAAACCACTAGTTTTTGAAACTTTCATCATCTTAAGAACCAAATTGTGTGTTATTGATATTCATGTTTGATAATTGTAATTCTACAAATTGATTTTGTAGCATATTTCATTTTTTTATTTGTGAATTTTTCTATTTGACTTTTCTCAATTTTAAGTTTGGTTTTTCATTTGTATTATTTTTGTTTTTGTGTTTTGTGGATCTTATTTGAATTATTTTGGAAAAGTATCTTGATCATCATGTGAAAATCTAAAAGTTTCTTTTTCCATTCATACTATATGATCCACTTTCATACTATAAAAATTCTCTAATTTTTATATCAATTCTTTTCTTGGTTAGATAGATAAAATATGAATTTTTTAAAGTAAAAATGATCTCTTTAAAGCTTTGAATCTTTTCCCTCAACCATAAATGACATTGACAACTTGAAAATGTTCTACTAGAGATCATAAGCTTTTGTATATGTCACTTTCTAGAAGGGACTGAAAAACATTTTGAAGAATGATAGATTTGAAAATCCTTGGATTATAAATTTGTTTTCTCCTTCATTATAAATATTTCTTATAACTTACAAATAATCCACTGGAGATTATGCTTTTATACAGAATCATCATATATGAGAAAAACAAAAGGGGAGTAGTTTGATCATCTTTGATAAGTAAAGACTTAATAAAGCATCTCGACCACCAAAGGAGAAATGCAAGATTTTGTTTAAAGATTCATTCTGTAATTGAATTTGTCTCGAGTAACTCAAAGAAAATAAAAAGAATCTTCTAGAGTTTTTGTTCGCGTGTTCTAAGAGATTTAAATGCAACATGATAAAATTTCCTTGGGAAAATATTAACTTTTGCATGAGTTGTTGAAGAACAAGGAGAATATTTGAGCATTCTTTATAGTGAAAACACTAAGGAATATAAAATTCTCATAATGATTGAGAAAAGTTTGATTTTCATCAAAAAGTGAAACCTTTATTTTTTTATAATAATTTTTTTTATAATATTGGAAACTGGTCATTTAAGTTTTAATCATCTTAACCCAATGAAAAAGAGATGGGAAAAGATTCAAAAACTCAACGAAGAATAGGTTGACTCTCTCTAAATTAAATAATTTGAATATGACCAACACGAGTTTAATCAAATAGTCAAAACTTAACAACTTTCTTTAAAGAAAATTGTAGTTTCAAATATTTTGAATTTCAATGCTA
>NW_021318490.1:333515-387758 GCF_001605985.2 Dendrobium catenatum | reverse complement strand
ACGCGAGGGAATAGAGTTGTTTAATTAAACTCTACATCCCGATCTTGACTCTCTCTCTCTCTCGGCTTCTCTTTGCTGGAGGTCAAATGGGGGCTTGGAGTCGAGAGCTGGAGCTCTGCGTGCGGGAAGAGGCGAACGGGAGAGGAGAGATCGCGTGGAGTCGGACAGAGGAAGAAGGATTCGGGAGAAGAGCAATCCCGAAGGCTTCCACGGGCTTGGTATTTAACGACGCGCGTGAGGTCCGATCGAGGCGACGTCGCAGGATTCCTGGGAATCGATGTGAGCGGCGCCGAAGGAGCAATGCCTCGGCGGGATTTCAGGCAGCATATCGGGCAGATTTCGAGGATCCCTTGGATAAGGTATGCTCTATTATACATTTTTTGTTTTCTTTTGGCTTTGATCCGGAGGTCAACAAAGGTCAACACACAATGGGCGTGATGAATGGACCGATGTGCCTTCAATTGCTACAGTCGCTAGTTCAAGGTAGTGGCCACTTATTTTGAAAATATATGGCATCAGCAAGGACACAGTCATCCAATGTTGAAATGATTTATTCTTTATTTAAGCTGACACCAAAAAAATGAGGACGAAGACATCAATAGGTAGTTTCCTATCAATTTCTACATGAGTTCTAGGACAAGAAAGCCAGATCAAGTAATTATTTTGTTGATCAGAATTAGATATACCAAAAATGCCCCCGTACATGCACTGTAATATGTATACACAAGTACACAAAAGGGCTTGAATAATCATACACCCGCATGGGCCCCAGCGAGCGTGTTATGGGTACACACGTGACGTCTAAGGATGCTGCGTAGGTCAACAAGTGAATCCAAGTTCGAGCCCGATCCTTCTATATGGATAGATAGGAGTCGATGTTGCTCGAATTATCAAGCATATATATGGTCAAGGTGTCGACCATAATATCTGTTTTATACGTCCATATAAGACTTTCAAGGTATAAGACAAAAGAAGTTCATCAGCAAAAAAATAAATCCTATAAACTTAATCCTTTGTCAGCAAGTTGACAGAGTCGACAAGATTCAATCCAAATAAGAACTTTTCCATAACTACCCCGATGATGGTCATGTTGAACGTAGATCTCAACCGGAGGGGGTTAACTCCAATCATTTCATATACCCCAAAACTTCCAAAAGATTCAAATAGCCTCATATACCGCGATAATGGCCATGTTGATAGAAAATCTCAACCTGAGGGGTTAATTCCAATATTTCAAAATTCCATCCAAATACCCACTAAATTCAAAATTCAAATTCAAAAACCAAAACCTTCAAAAAGTCCAAAATTCTAGAAATTCCAAAGTTCAAAATATTTAAAATTAAAATTATCCATCAAAATGTTTAATGTAAAAATCCATCCATCCTTTGCAACGGTTTGTCGAGGTGGAGAATTGAAAACTATTTTAGTCTGGTCGAAAATATCACTAGGATTCATTCTCAAACATTCTCCTTCCAATAAGGACGTGGCACGTGTCTTCTAACCTGCGGTTTTGTTGCCAAATGGCACCACAGGATAAACGGTTATGATCGGGGCCTTTTGAACCAGATGGTTCGCCGCTAAATGGCACCATTACATTACAATTATGGCCAGAGCCTGTATGCTCCCAAATGGCATCAAATCCTTGAGATATAAATCAATAGGATATAATTGATAGGGCACAAAGCCCTCTGTTAGCTAAAGTGGATTTAAATTTGTCCCTTTAGACAAACATTCCCCTTGGGTCTACAAGATACCCTTGGACGAAGCAACCCATAGTAGCCGACAAGGATCCTTCAATCAGGTTGTGTCGACTACCTCCTCAGACTAAGTAGACCAGGGATCATGATGGCCTGGGATGATGGAACCATGGGATCTTGATCGGGTCCATCATTCATTCCCCCACCATCTGCTTTAAGTGTAAGATGGTAAAATTTCCATTTTAAATATCAAACTTTTAAAACCTAAGCCCATGCTGCTATTATAAGCCAGATAACACGTATTCTCTATATATCAAATTGACGACTAGCCTTAATCAAAAGTTCTCTCTCATTATCAGGAGGGGTAATTAACTATAGGGGCTTGCGCCTACAGGAAACAAGAACTCTAATCATAAAGTCCGCGCAAAATAAGGGAGAAATCTTTGTGTAGTGTCTTATCTACAAACTTAATCTGCCTTCCAAAAATTTACCCCGAAATTTAATCTGTTAAAACTCCGCTAAAAAACAACCGGGAGTCTAGGGCCGAATTTTCGCAGCCTACACAAACAAAAGAAATTATCCAACACAAAATTCATCTTCTTTCTCTCCCAAATTTCTTCTTTACCTTAAAAAGAGATAAATCCATTCTTAAGTTTAAATTATGAAGGAGTTGCATGAAAAATGAACGAGATTGAAAAATAACATACCTTCCTTCTGCTTCTTCTTCTCTTATATATTCTCACTCGTACAAAATTTCTAACTTGAGTTTTATTCCAATGGAGTGTGTGAAATGAGGTTATTTTTCATAAGGAATCGCTACCTTTCTTTCATACGTAGAAATCCACTGGACCGTGCGATCCAAGTTGTCCAAGAAGGTCCCCGCACGTGGGCGGCTTTGCTTGCGGTCCGCCTGGACCGCGATCCTTCCCTCCCGCTCTTTGTTCTATTCTCTGTACTAAATAGAGGTAAGTTTAGCTAAACCAGTTGAGCCGATGTTACAACTAAGACACATACAAAAACATGAGCATTGTGAACAATGGAATTCAAGTAAAATTTAATCCTATGCCTTAGCCTATCTGCCTTTTCTTCTATACCAACTACAATGATAGAAACTAAAATGAGCATGTTGAGCTACTTTAGATGCAACGCCACCTCATCTCAACACAAGACTTCCCTGTGCATGACTTCAACTTTAACATACGAGTGAGGCTTGCTTCAACTTCGACGGGAAACAACTTTAACTATAATACAAGAGCGAGGTGCTCAACATTAATGCTCAACTTTGACGAGGACTTCATCTTCACCTTCTGCTTTGGCTTTGACTTTGACTTCTAAGACTTCAACAAGCAACGACTCGGCTTCAAGTTCGACACCAACTACTTGCAAATCCCAAATAGACTTATTTTTTAGTGTTTTTTTTTTTAATTTTACTATTTTATCATAAGATTTTTCTGAAGGAACCATTAACTAGATTTAGGGTTTAACCATAAATCTTCATTCTCAATGTCATTTTTGTTAGTAAATTTTTTTTTCTATAGACTTTTAATCTTTTACTATAAGTATGTTTTAATAAGTTAATGTGTATATTTTTTAGTAGAAATTTTGTCAAGGAAACTATTCTTTGTTGTTGAGTATTAATTTTATTTTTTATAAAATATAATATTGTGCACATGGCATGTAGTATCATAATTTTTGCAATTATGATGTGTTGTTGTGTCTATCATGTCACCCTATATTCTACTTTAGAAAGATGACGACGATTATTTTACAACTTATTATACTAATCTTTGCAAATAAAGATTGCACTTTGATTTCCCAAACATGTTTATTTGTTGTGAAATTAAAGCATGATCTATAATATTCACATAAAAGCATTGTTTGATATTGAACTGATGAAAACATTTATTAGTTTTCATTCATAAAGTTATGAGTAAAAGGCTAAAATAGTCCTCCGAATATTAGTAAATATCCAATTTAGTCAGTCTTTTATGATGATCAATTTAATCCCCAGACTATTAGAAAATATTCTAATTTGATCTCCATTTCAAAAATAATAGTTAAAATCAACCACAATGGTTATATGTGAGAATATTTTGGGTATTATGGTATATATTAGATTATATTTTTTTATATATTTTATGTCATTTACCATATTAAAATAAATACAAAAATCATAATGGAAGTTAACCAAATAATTTTGGTATTTGTTTTAATAAGATGAATGATAAAAAGTATAAAAATAATAATATAATCTCCTATACACCCTAATACTCAAAATGATCTCACATTTATTATTGGAGTTACCTTTAACTATAATTTTTAGCCTTGGGACAAAATTAAAATATTTTCTAATAATACGATAACTAAATTGGGGCTTATAAAAGTCTAGGACTAAATTGAGAGTTTGTTATTAGCCGGGGGACTATTTTAGCTTTTTACTTATAAAGTTATGTTCGAAATAATATGATAACTTACGCAAAAAAATTAAGAATAGTAAAGACAAAACCTAACTATATCATAGCACATTCTTTCACAAATCACCAACCGCAATTATCAACCACAAAAGAGTCATCCTCTTTATGCCAATTGTCCTGATTGAGCATCAAGTGTAAGGAAGGCTCCGTCCTTGCTATCTCCGTGTATTCTCAAGATGAGTTAGATAAAAATTAGGAGACCCAAATGTGCAAATAACAAGTCATCCAACTGAAATCGAGCATAATGAGCGCTCTTAAAATCAATGCCTCATCACCTCTCAGTTTTTCTTTTATTGAAAAAGGCCTCTCTTATACCAGCAGCAAGTGGGTGAAGGCTGAAAACACTGCCATGATACTGCACAAAGTTTGGATGGAATTAACAAAAAGAAAAATGGACCATAGGAAGAGAATTATAATGGAATGGAGGAAGGTTAGATGAAATGAACAATCTCACAAAGCACAAGAGAATAAAAATCAAATAGAAAATGAGAGGGCTAGGGATGAAGAAAGATGACGTGCAGTTGACAATCTCAAATGCTTTCGACTTCATCTTTGGATGAAGTAGAGTTGTTGAGATGCCGCATGACCCTATTTTTGACTCAAAGAGAAGGCTTCCGTCATGAAAATATCCTATCTTATAGAATAAGCTTTTTTAGAAAGACCTCACATTCCACAATGAAGATGAGGCCTCAAAAGCTAAAGTCCACTCTAGGAACAAAAGTATTCCAAAATTTCATAAGCCTAAGTACCCATAGAGAACCCAAATTATCACTATTCCATAAAAAAGAAAGAAAGATAAATCTTCATCATAAGCATTGGAAAATAGAATGACACCACCATCTCAAGGAACACTATGACAACATACCTCAAGAGACAGGTAACCAAATAATTTCACCATAAAAAAGGAGAGTCTAAGTTAACAAGATATGTGGACTATGTTGATAAGACTTAACCCAAGCCCTCTTTCCAAGAGAATATTTGGAACAGGACAGTCAAACCCTAGTCCTATTGAGTTATATTTTGAATGCACTCTATTCGAGGTAATCCTATCATATTACATCTACAAACCGTAGGCCAATGCCTCTTGACCCAGCATTGACTTCTGGAGCATTCCTTTGCCTATAAGGAAAAAAAAAATGAAAGAGGAGAAGGCACGAATGTTGCATCCACCAAAATCTTAGAGACACCTTCAAGTTTACAGGATAGCTCAGTGGCTTAAGCACTGGTGACCTCCTCTCTCTAGAACTTCTTTCCTGCCTCAAAGCTAGAAGATTAGCAATTCAAAGGCAGGATCCTATTATCTTTAGGTCGTTCATAATAACCATTAGCTAGTTCTAGCCAAACCATAAAATGTTCAAGCTCCTCACAGAGATCAACTTGCCCCTATCAAACAATGATTGAATTGCCTAGGCCGACACTATTTTGAAGCAACTACCCTGCAAATGAATGGCAAGGGCTTGGACTACTGTATGTTCGCTCGACTTACATTTTCTTCCCAATAAAGTTTTGGCATTTTATGGCCACCAGATCTAACACCAACAACCAACCACACTACCAACTCCAAGGTTGTCATCAACAAAATTTACCCAAAAGGATGAACAATTACCCAGAGTTCAGGACAACCAAACTCCCCTTTTCGATGTCGAGCTGACTAGATGCTACTATCAAAAATGTCTTTTTCGAGACTGCTAGTGATCTCTTATCAATTCAACATAATGCTTCTTGTGGCTTTTATAAATTTGAGAAAACCATGAAAAAGACAATGATTGCACCTTCCTCAGAAACTTTCTAATGGAAAACTTCTTCTCGCAATTCATTGAATGTGAAGACAAAAGACAAGAAAGACAGAGATGTTCATGCAACAATGGCACTTCTTGTCCTCAAATCCTGCCATAAAGATAGTTTAAAGATGGTAAAGAGATTTCAATACCTAAAATTAGCATTAAATTAATTCTAAAACATGTAACATTAGAATTAATATTATATTCTTCAAGTAGTAAGCATGCATAGATGCACTTTAGTATGGGGAGTATGTTTCACAATTAATAGGATCACCTGGAACGCATAATCTTCTCTCAAGCAAACATGATACAACCATGTAGGTCTTGCTTTCATCCACCTCTTGGTCCTTGAATTAATATTTTCCTTAGGCGAAATTCGGGTGACTTTGCACAACTCGAGTCCATAATCCGTTGTTTTCGATTGCATTCACTCGAGTTATGTGCAAGTGGTTCTCCTTGAGCGAATTCAACGTCCCAGATGCAACAGCGTAATCCATTTGAGAAGCATAGTGATAGTAGCTCTATGTAAGGTTCCTTATGAGATATGTGCTTCAATTAATTAAAGCATGGGCTTTCTATGCTCTTCAAGCTTTAAAACAAAAAAGCCCTTTTGTGTGTTGCATCACGTATTCTGTGATAACAACCTTAAAACTAAAACTATGGCATAGCTCTCAAGCCTTAAAAACTTCTTTTTCATATGTTTAAAATTTCATGCATTGGGTTTTTCACCATCAAGTGAATATGCAGCATATAATAACATCTACAGAGGCCTAAAAAACGTGCCATGGAAAGTTTTACCATTAGTATTTATAGCCATTTCAAGGAAAACTCATACCTGCGCAGAGCCTAGATCAAATATATTTCCTGCCAGTACTCCCCGAATCAAGTTTTCAACACGATTTCCCTCATCAATGGCATCATTCCTCCTTACAACATCTTCAAAAAGTGATATAGCTTTTGCATTCTCCTCATCCTAATACAGATTAGATCATATTTTTATAATCTTTTAATGTATACAAAATGCTAAAAGATCTGGAACGATCAAGGTTTATAATGCATATGTACCTTAACTTTCTTAAATATATCTCTAAATCCCAATTCTCTTAGTGCTTGCTCACGAAGCCTGCAGAGAAGCTAGAAATGAAAAACATACATGAACATACATCAGAATTTCAATCTTCAACCTCATAAACAAAATTGATAAAAGATATCAATGATCAAGCACAGAAACAAAAAAAGAACCATAATCAGCTGACTTGTATAAGGACTTGCTTACAATGCAATCTGGTGGCCCACCATGACTCTCAGGATCTTTCTTCATGTCTTCAAGAATTTCAGTATATCTTCGCATGCCCCAAAACAAAGATAAGCAACATCAGATAAAATAAAATTTCATGAAGAAATTTTTTTTAATAAGGCATAATTTTTCGACTAGTAAATGATATGAGTACAAAGAGTTATCAAAGGAAAATAAAAAAACACAAAATTAAATTAAAGATGACATGATGGCAAAAGTATAAGGAATCCGTCACAGCTAAGAAAAGTTACATAAGCTCTCATTTGCAAAGCCTTGCATGAATCCTAGTGAATTTTGGGGAGTGACGATAAATTTTTTTCCAAAGTCCTCTGCCAACTAAAGAAGATTTGAAACATCTATCTGCCTAAGCATTATTACTCAAAAGAATCCCATCAAAAGCATAAGACTGCTCTGATTTAGGGTCATTAACTTATGTAATAATCAGGATAAGATAAGTTGCAAATAAAATAAGAGAATCAGAAACAATGCTCATACATCAAATGATGTGCTAACCATGTTCCTGGAACTAACTAGATCATACATTAGGCCTTAGATCCATAGTAAGGATTAAAGTTGCTTCCAAATTCTAACTGCAAACTTGATCTACATTACGAACTAAAGTCATCATGCATAATGTTAAGATTTGATCATGTGTATGTTCCCCTTGTGACCAAAAGAGCTTGATTTCCTCAATTTCGGATAAGCCTCAAAACATTCAAAGTTGTTGATGCTATTTTGCATTGTTAGGGTTATAATACAGATGCTTAGAGGCATTTCTAGGAATAATTTAGAGAATGCAAGCATTTTAAACAGACTTTTCCTTAGGGTTTTACATTTCTAGGTAATAAAAGCTATTGTGTACAAGTAGAAAAATGAATCTAATTATTGCAGTATTGATCCATGCGCCTTAGTGTAGATCATTAGCATTAGGATTGACTAACTAGTAATTTGATGAAAGTGAACCTTGTGTGTGTTATCTAGTGACTTCCTAAGTGTTCTATAGGTCACTCCAGCGTTAAGGAAACCAAGCAAATGAAGATTCTTTTTTACTGGGCTAATTTTGAGCCCTTATAACTTGAAAATGAGCTCAACAAGGGAAATCAAGATGCTTTAAGTGTATTAATAAAGATTCTAAAAAGTTGTCTTAGGATGTGTTAAGGCGTTTAATTGCTTAATTGAATTTGATATACAGTGACAATGACAATGCGATACATCTGGATGCATTCAAATGAATATCATCACACAAGCAAAATACCAGTTCATTAATGCAAACAACGGGAAAATCAAATACAAGAACAACACAAAATTTATCGAATGAATAAAGCCTTATGATGAATAAGGCTCCTAGTATAATTGCTCATATGTAGTGATCAGCGACAATCAGAAGTTAGGTGTGGTATAGTTATAAATTGATCACAAAAAACCTTAGTAGTGGTTTGATTTGTCTGGACGTATCTAAGAAGCTACTCACATTTATTACTCACAAATGCTGAAAGTCAACACACAGTGTACATGAAGAGAATAGTGGCGAAAGTAACAATATATCATTTACAAGTGGCAATGATCGATATGTAGTGACTCGTCGGGCAACAAATAAGAAAAAATTGTCAACGAATGTAGCTCAGTCGAGGGTCAATATCAAATTACATGTGGACATATTAATGCACATGCCAATAGTGATAGCTAAAGTGCTGAAGACGAACCACGACAAATATAAGTTCCTATAAGTAACTGTAGGAAGTTTAAATTACATGCAACAGCCGACCTATGAATTAAGGAGGTGATGATATAAGTCTTGCAATACGAGTGATTGTCCTAATAACAATCAACAGTGATCGATATATCGTCAATGTGGAAGTCCTTATGACCGATGTCAACTGTATTGCAAATACATGCAATAGTTCTTACAAGCACTAGAAGACCTGCAAGTAAATGTGGCAGTTCACCAATCAACATACATATGGAAATCAAGAACAGATACAAGCACCTACAAACTGTGTAGTGGAAGGAAATAGATATTACATCACCGTTGCAGTCAACCCTATACAATGTCAATAAAATATATTGATCATTTGCAAGTAAAGGTGAAT
Organism: Dendrobium catenatum; assembly: GCF_001605985.2. Lineage (NCBI taxonomy): Eukaryota > Viridiplantae > Streptophyta > Magnoliopsida > Asparagales > Orchidaceae > Dendrobium > Dendrobium catenatum. The sequence goes on along the minus strand of NW_021318490.1, from coordinate 378,419 downwards.
GACATACAACAAATGCAAGTCTCTACACCATAGCAGAAGATTCGTTAGTGTACTACAATCCACCAGTGAAAAGCAACAAATAGTACAAGACATTCCACCTGTATGAAGCAATGGGATACCCACACTATGACACCACACCATCGGAACTGCAACACCCATGCAGACAAAATGTATTTACAAATTCCCAAATGATCGAGACCCAATGCACCACGACTCCACGACACCAGATCCGTAACTTCCATGAAAGCACACATAAGGTGTATACAAATTCCCAAATGAGACCCAGTGCACCACGACGACACGCCACCAAATCTGCAAAACTTGTACAAGCAGACAGAAGGCGTCAATGAGCTCCTACATAGAGCATTGGGCACGCCCGGACGCTGATCATTCGAACAGTTGATTAACGTTAAATTTTCCTGAAAATGCCCCCACACATGCACTACAAATGTACACACATAAACACAAGGAAGTGCATATGTAATCATACACCCGCATGGGCCCCGACGAGCGTGTTACAGGTATATACGTGATGTTTAAAGATGCTGTGCGGGTGAACAAATAAATCTGAGTTCGAGCCTGATCCTCCTATACGAGAGATAGTAGTCGACACGGCTTGAACTATTGAACAAATATTCAGTTATGGTGACGACTGAATTATCTATTTTATAATTCATATTATGTGTTCAAAGCCTAATAAATGAATGGTTCATCACTAAAGATATAAAGTTTACGAAACTTAATCCTGTGTCAATAGCTTGACAGAGTCGACAATGTTCAATCCACAAATGAAAGTTATATACTCTGATGATGGTTGCGTTGAATAAAAATCTCAACCAGAGATGTCAATTCCAGATATCCAAAATACTATCAAAATATCTATCAAACATTCAAAATCTTTAAAAATTCCAATACAAAAAAAATGTTTAAAATTGAAATAAACTTATCAAACAATTAAAGCAAAATCCATCCACCCTCCGCAACAGTTAGCCGGGATAGACAAATTGAAAATTGCTTAAGCTCACAAAGAGCTAATATATGTTCAAGAATATCACTAGGATTCATTCTCAAACTATCTACTGCAGTAAGAATGTGGCACGAGTCCTCTAACCGGCGATTTTGCCGCCAAATGATGCCGCAGGTAAATGGTTATAACCAGGTCTCTCTGAACCAAGTGGTTTTGTCGCCAAATGATACCACCAAATTACGATCATGGCCAGAGCTCATATGCTCCCCAATGACATCAAATCCTTGAGATATGAATCAATAGGATATAATTGATAGGTCACAAAGCCCTCTGTCAGCTAAGGTGGATTCAAATTTGTCTCATTAGATAAATATTCATCCTAGGTCTACAAGGTACCCCTTGGACGAAGCAACCCATGGCTGCCGACAAGGATCTTTCTAACAGGTTAGGTCGACTACCTCCTCCGACTAAGTAAACTAGGGACCACGATGACCCAGGATGACGAAACCATGGGATCTTGATCGGGTCCATCATCTATTCCCCCACCATCTGGTTTAAGTGTAAGATGGTGAAACTTCTAATTTTAAATATAAAACTCTCAATGCCTAAACTCATGCTGCTACTATATGCCAGATATAACGTATCTCTATGTATCTGATCAATGATTAGCCTTAATCGAAAGTTCTCTCTCATTACTGGGAGGGGTAATTAACTATAGGGGCTTACACATATAGGAAACCAGAACTTAGATTATAATGTCCTCGCAAAATGAGGATGAAATCTCTGGGTAGTGTCTTATCTACAAACCCACCTGCCTTCCCAAAATTTACCCGGGAACATAATCCTTTAAAACTCCCCCAAAAAGCAGCGGGGGAGGCCAGGGCCGAATTTTCGAAACCCACAGAATTCATGTGACAATTTTTTAAAATCGTTAGCCATTGGTGTAGACCATTTGTTAGTTTATAAGAGATGTGATGGCCCCATCATTACCCTCCTCTCACTTTCTTACAACTAAACCTCAGAAAAGATCTCCCTTGTGTTACGAAAAGGTTTTATGCCTGAAATTCTTCCTTGAATGTTAAAAATATCATTGTTTAGTCCCAACAATAACAACTGCAAGCCTGCTACATGAATCTTTTTTCTTCATTGTATCCTATTAAGAGTTAAATTCTCATTTAAATCTAATAAAAAATTATTATTTCTAATAATTTCTAACCAAGTCTTTCTAAGTCCTCTACCTTTCTTAACGTAGTCAATATCTAATACATCTACTCTCCTAACCGAATCATCAGAAGGCTGTTGTTTTATGAGTTAGTTTCTTTAGCAACTTTTTAAATATTGGTGAAAGTAACAATGAGTAAGAAATTCCCTCACATATCAATATTCATAGATTTGAGGAACCATTACATTACCCTGTTATTCTTTGATTCCATGTTTTGTATTCTAGATTACATTTTCATGGGGTTGGCATTGATCCCATGAAATGTTCATCTTTGCCACTAACTATGACCAGTATACATAGTAATGGTCATTTAGCTTGTAACTTCTGACTGGCATAAAGGTGTTCTCTGTTTCATTGGTGGGCTGAGAGATAGATAACTCTAGATCAAAGGTAACTTCAGACATGGAGACTTGCCCTCCAGAGATCTTTCTGCTTTTGATCATGTAAATGAATATACATAGGATAGAGCAACTTGTGCTCCAATACCATGAAGAAAGTTGAGAAACAATGGAGGACAGAAAATATTCTTAATCAAAATCATAAAAACCAATACAATATAAATACAATTTAGAAAACGATAAGGACATACACCTAATACAACCTTAAACAAAAAATAAGCAAATACATAATATCAAAATTTTAAAGTCCAATATAATGTATAATAGATACGGAAAAAAAAAGTAATGAAAACATAGCAGTTAGGAGTCAAAACACGGACAAAATTAGCTACAACAAAAACATCTTCAATGCGATAGACTATGGAATTATATCACATTAAAACAACATCAATTAAGCGCCTAAAAATAGGGACCTTAATCTCATCAATCACAAGTTTCCAAATTGGTTGGTACCATATGGTTTGCGCTCAAACCAGAATCCATTTTTTCCATAATATCCAATATGATTTTTGTAATACAGTTGTATACGTTCCGTATGTTTTTGCTTTAAGAAAATCTACAATTGACACTAACTTATCATCACATGTTTGTCCTCTAGAAGGCACCTTTTTGTATTCTTCATTACCTACACATGAATCAAATGCACAAATTACTCAAGTGGAACCAAACTAGTTTTGGTACCATATTTTAAGACGTAAGTATTTGATGTATTTATGCCTTCATGGAGGGTAAGACATAAATGTGAACTTCGGAGAACACACCAATGATTTGAAACGGTTTCAAGTGTATGTCCAAATTCCTAAGTATGAAAGGCATGGCATGATGCAAGTCATTAGTAACATTCTAACAATTTTTATTCTCATGCATGTCCATAGATTAGCTTAACATCATAACATAATAGCAAATAATTTATTATCATGAATGTCTGAATTTTTGTTTCTGCATATGATCTTTATGTTGAACACGCATTCTTATTTATGCTAGATAGCTGTTGGTTGTATGCATGATGTGAATGTTAAACTTCAAATTTATATGCTCACAAAAATTTTTCTTCTTTGACATGATTAGCTACTATATTAAAAACTTAATATGTATCATGCTTTAGGATTCGTTTATTTTAGCATAACATGAGTTTATAGTTGATAATAATTAGCCACATGCTAATTTGAATGTTACAAAAAGGATTGATGTATCTTGTATATCATTTAAGTTGAAACAAAATCATAAAGTATTTTGATACTTGAATACTTTGCTAATTTGATACTTTGTGATTATCTATATTACTATATATTTTATATGTGCAGTTCTTCATGTATACAGATCACTTAATCCATTTTTTAAATTTAAATTAAATATTGGGGACCAATGGAGATATATCTGCTCACATAATGAAACAAGGGAGTGGCCATGCCTTGTCATGCCACTCCCACCACCAATCTCCAAGATTTAGGGAACCTCACATCATCCCATACCTTTTGTTATTTCCAGTTCTTCATGTATACAGATCACTTAATCCATTTTTAAATTTTAAATTAATTATTGGGGACCAATGGAGATATATCTGCTCACATAATGAAACAAGGGAGTGGCCATGCCTTCTCATGCCACTCCCACCACCAACCTCCAAGATTTAGGGAACCTCACATCATCCCATACCTTTTGTTATTTGAAATTTTCATTTTGTAACCTATAAGGTGACAATAAATTATGCACATTTAGCATTGCAAATTGAAAAAAAAAAAATTTGGCGAGTGTTTTCCAACACTTCTCTCCTTCCTTGGCTGGGTGGCCGAGATACTATTTTCCAATTTGATGAGGATTCATTTTCAAATGTTTGTTCAGAAGATATTATGCAGATTTCTACCTCTATTACTCCTTTAACTCTTTTCCTTACTAACTATAATGATCTATCCACATCATTTAAAAATTTTTAAAGAACTGGGGCAATGTGTCAATATAGCCAAACAAGATTTATCTTTTGATTTCATTTCACTAGCTAAAATATATTCATCCCCAAACCACTTTCAAGTGTTTCAAAAATCTTAACTTCCCCATATTATAAAAATCCTAAATTTTTAAACTCACCTTATTGGACCTCAGGTTCAAAGAGTATCCCACAATTTTTAAACTATAATAATCTATACCCATATTAGGGGTGTATACCATGCCTACACCCCTAAGATTTCTACACCACAAAGAGCTCTTTCTCAATATTAGCTCTTGAAACACTAACATAAGGCCCCATAATAATTGGTATCACAAACATGTACTCAAGGTTGATACTTATATTTATTAAAGCTAGCCCTCTATAAATTGGTATAAGATTCATTTTATAACTTTCATAGAGCATAAATTTTTTAATTGCTTTCATTTACATATTTTTCAAATAAAGGGAGAATTATGAGAAAAAATTATCAGTGGTGTTACCAACTTCTTTATTATGATAAATCTTTTTGATAATGTCAAGAGGGGGTAAAGTTTTATGTTAATATATTTCTCAAGTGATATTGGATAGATGCATGTAATTAGAGGAGGATTTATATTTTTCTTTATGCATCTAGCAAGGAATATTGCACGTGCTTTTAATTATTTTATCTATTTTTTAACCAACATTGAGTTGTCTCGTTAAATAAAATGTGATTGTTGACTGCATAAGCCCTAGTATATATCATATGCATTAGGATTAGCTCATTAGTGATTTAATGATAAAAAAATTTGTATAGTGTCATCTAATTGTTTACTAAGTGCTCACTTGTTATTAAGATGATAGCTAAATCATGGTGTTGATTAATCTTTTCACTAAGTTAGCTTAGAGCATTTGCTACTTGAAGATGAGCTAAAGATACTTCAAGTGTGTATATGAAGATTTTAGGTGGGGGAATACTCGAATTAAGCTAACTCGTGAGCCAAATCAAGCTCAACTTGATTTGGAATATACTTATAATATATAAAAATTCAATAATTATTGTGTGAAGTTACTACAAATACTTAAAGATTGTATTCCTCTTCTTTATTTCAAGTGTTTTTTTATAATTTCTCATTCAATTTCTTATTTTTTATCATGTTATTATAAGAATTTTTCGAATAAAAAACATTTTTTCACTTTTATTGTAAATGAGTTGGCTCGTGAGTTGACTCTAACTCATAAAATTAAGCTCAAACTCAATTAATTAATCAAGCTTAAGCTTAAACTTAAGCTTAAGCTCATGCTCAAGCTCAAACTAAGGGTGGCTCGAGCTCACCTCAACTCGTTACCACTAATTTTAAAAAGTTAGTTTAATGTGTGCTTGGAATCTTAATTGTTTGATTGAGTGCATGGTTTTCCCTAATGCATCGAGGATAATGAACATGATAATTCAAAAAAAAATCTTTATAATTAAATAAGAAACACATAAAATATTTTCAAAATATTAGGTACAAATTATAAAATACATTGTTATATAATTCTGTGACATTTATAGGCTTCTTAGTCAATCAATGAGTCATTGTTAAGCACTTTTAAGCGTCACCATTACACCATTTTCTAATCACTAAAAGATCTTTTATGAATAGATACCAAGCGGCAGTGATTGAGTTTTATATCTATAGGTATACATGTCATCGTTAGACTATTAGTGGGTTATCATTAATTAACAACTAGTTATAATAATCTATTTTACTGGTCATTACAAAGTTCGGATCAGGAAAATAACAAATAATTTTTACATCCGTTAGGATTAGATTCTATGCCACCTCTAGCCATTTGGGAATACTCAATTTAGGTTTTTTTATAAACATATACTTTTCTATAACTACCTATTAATTTCAAGCATTATAAGATAATGATTCACTCCTTTTGAAATTAAAAGTGAGAATGTTATCTTAAAGTTTATGTTTTTTCAAGCATTAATCAAGCATTCATCCTCCATAAATCTTTTTACAATTAGAGAAACACTTTTCTCCTTCATACTTTTCTATGTATTGATTTTTATATTTTGTTATTATTTTACAATATATTGCATTATTCTTGTAGTTGCTAGAGAGAGTTTAGACACCACAAAAGTCTTGGAAGACTTCAAATGAATATATTTCTTGTATAATTAAGCATTAATTTAAAGGGGTGCATTTTCCATAACAAAGGTAAGCATGTTTTTCCCTTGTGGTGACGGTTTCTACACCAACTTGTGAAGAGTGATTGGTGATGGAACTCTAAAGTGAGAGGATATTTAGGTTTGATGAAGATCGAGATGGGCCAAACCACGTAAATATTATTATAACCACTTTCTCTCTAATTTGACTTTTATCACTTACACTACTATTTGTTTTACTTACCTACTTGCGATATTTCGGTTATTGGACTTTATATTATCATACTTTTCATTAATTCTGTGTCATTAGAGCTAGTCAACTACTTTACATAGTTGTGTGCTGATCCAATTATTGAATATTCATATGTTTTTGTGCAAGTGCAACATTTATATTTGTGCTCTAAAAAATTCATTATACTTAGCATAGAACTATAAATATATCATCACCTTTATATATCTTGTTGACATTTGTTGTAGGCTTCAGAAATTGTTCATTGACTTATAGCTTCTATGATTTAATAAATTTACTACATATGCACTTACATATAGTACTATATTGTTAATATATATGGGTTTAGTTTAACTTATTTATATCCTATTGTGCATATCATAAAAAGTAGTTTATATTTTTACTTTGTGCATTACATCTCTTGTGTTCATTGTGTGGGGATTAGTTGAATTTTAAAAGAAAATTTTAAGTTTGAAAAGCATACCCCCAATTCACCACCTCCTCTATTGGCACTTTAAACTAACGCACTTACTCATCCATATCTAAGCATAGGCATGTCAATTATATGAGATCAAAGTTTCATCTCTTTATAGAATCAAAGGCGCATTGAAATGCATCAATATAATGTAGCGTATACCTCCGAGCAAACTTTTCAGCTTTTTCTGGTGCATCAATTACTGTAGGATCATTCTCAGCCCGCTGCCTGCATCAAAGCCCATTACAAACATGGAATCACACCTCCCTTTTGAAACAAGTGAATGATTAAATACTAGTAATAGAAGCAGTTACTTATAAATGGACAACTACAGTAGAACAAAGAACATGTACAGAAACTAAAATTGATTGAAACATCAACTTATAATCAGGAGAAAACAAAAACATAGGGACATCCTTACCATTGGGATGGAAAACACGTGCATCTTGTAATGAAATTAGTTCTAAGATTCAATGCACATTCGGTGATGCATCTCTTCAATAAGGATGCCCCCTAATTCTTTTTTCATAATAGTTGCATACCAGGAAAAAATTATTGTTGGTAGAGTTTTTTAGGATGTGTCATTTACAATAATAACTTCTTTCTTAAACATAAACATGCAAAGAAAAGGTGAATCCACCCTGAGAAGTGTTTCCCCAAGAAGACACTCAGATACAGAAGTTAGCAAATTGATTCAAAAGAAATGATAGGAATGGCTCAAATTAAATGAACCTTGATGGCTTACAAATCTTATGCTTTGTTCTTTAGGTCACGCAAGACATTTGGTTATAATTTCATAGGGTTCGAAAGAAAGATCAAACCATATGACCTTTCCTAAATTCAAAATCAATTTAAATCTATTTAACATTAGAAAAATCATACTTAAATTAAAAAACACTAATACGTGTCAGATTAATTCTCACAAATCCTAATAATCTATAGAATATAGGAAAAATCATTCCACATATTTTGCAAATTAGACTGCATGATTTCTTGATAATACAAATCTTTATATTCAAGCCATTAAGGATATTTATACAAAGTTACTACTTGTGTTCAAAACAAGGTAGTTTGACCAAGTATTTTCCTATTTCACTAGGATTACATCAAAGTTCACCTTTAAGCCATATCATTTTGCTTTAGTAATAAATATTCTTACAAGACATTTGCAAGAGGATGTACCTTGGCAAATGCTTTTTGTTGATAATATTCTTCTTGCTGATAAGACTAGAGAGGAAGTTGATGAGAAACTTGAATTACAAAGGTCAACCTTAGAATCGAATGATTTTCATTTGAGTAGATCTAAAATCGAATACAAGGAGTATAGTTTTAGTGGTAATAGATCTAGTTGTGAGATTGTGATATTGGGTGATCAAGTCATTAAAAAGAGTACATGTTTTAAATATTGAGGGTCTAGTGTTCAAAAAGATGGTAAACTAGATTAGGATATTATTAGTAGAATTCATGTTGAACGGTTAAAGTGGAGGAATACATCAGGTTTATTCTATGATAGAAAAGTATCCCTCAAAGTTAAGCAAAAAATGTAATAAGATGGTGATGAGACCTGCAAAGTTTTATGGTGCAGAATATTGACCATTAAAAGAAAAGCAAAAATTTAAGTAGTGTTGTGATGCTTGGGCGGATGAGTGGCTTTACACTTAGAGATAGAATGCAAAAGTGTATGTAAACAAAAAGGATGGAGTGGCTCCAGTGGCAGATAAGAATAGAGCGAGTTTCTTTAGATGGTTGGTCACATAAAATGTTAGCCTTCAGATGATCATGTTACAAGAGTAGATGTATTAGATCTGGTCTATATTAAAATAGGTTGAGATAGACCTAAAAAGATTTTGTTAGAAAGTATTAAAAATATTTTTTAAATAGGACACAATGGAGAAAAATAATTCATATAGCTGACCCCACCGAGTGGGATAAAGGCTTATTATTGTTTTTATCATTGTATTGCAAATAAGAAATTAAAATAAGAGGTATTAAGTAGTGTGCCTCTACATTCCTTTGTTAAAACTATTGAGAAAAAGTATGATCTTTATATTGCTAGTTTTGCTACAGTGTAATCAATACATCAAATGAATTCTATGAAATTATAAAACATTTCTACATAGGATGGTATAAAGCAAAACCCTCCAAGAAAGACTGCAATAAAAGTTTAGAATTAACTCTCCCGAAATCAATTCGATGTCAGCTAAAAATGTATTAATTTGTCATTTATGGATTCTCCCTATTTTTAATGGATGCCAAATAATTTAAAATCTTTGATAATCCTTATGTTAGTAATGAATCTATCAAAAAAAAGACTTTGTCCAACTCAACAAAGGTATTCATGGCACTATGATGAAGTATTTGGGCTTATCTCTTAATTATAAGGTAATACTCAACAAGAAGTGAATTTGTTGCTTGTTGAATATGCATAATTGTTCAAAAATGGTCCATATATGCATAGAGATATATGGACCAATCCGCCACACAAAAAAACATAAGCACATTTAGCAATGAGGCATTGCAACTAACATTATGCATGGGCATGTAAATGACCTTCATTTCATGACAAAAGTATGTTTACTTCTTCATTAGTGATATTTGGAGTATTAGGAATCACCTAATTTATTGAAGGTGGTTAACTGAGCTAGCATCATCAAGTAAATATTCATCCCATGATTGAGGTGGAGAAGATGACGGAGCCTCGCTTTGATGGTGTGATGCTGCCAAATAGGAGTTCTAAGGTTAACAATTCTTAATACTCCATTGTTGAAAGGAAAATAATTATGAGAGCATTACAAAATGATAATCCCATTTGACAAGATTCCCAAAGAAGGCATATGATTTCATGTTTCCACTCTTCCATTCATCATGTGTAATCTTCAAGAAAAGGGGCAGATGTACTTTCCTGACATGTTTCTCTATTAACTAAGAGGTCGAGGGGCTGATGCCTAACTTGTAGCATTTAGTTTGTCAATAGATTCCTTGTTTGACATGAATAATAAAGAAATTTCAAAATGTTTTGAATATAGCATTGGTTGGCCATAAGGTTGTCAATCAACGAGTGTGAAAAAGATTCCTTTAGATGATGTTAAATGTTGTATGTGAGAAATGAAAAGTTTTAGAACCCTTACAATGAGGTGGATGATGGATGGAAAAGACATTTTATCTCTAAAAATTATATTGGATAAAAATGCAACTAGTTGAAGGAAATTTTAGACTTTTGGCTTATCAGAGGACTTAGGATCAAAACACCTTATTTTTTAAGAGTGGAGTTGGACCATCATACCTTTGAGCTACTGACTGGATAGATGGATGTTTCGGGCATTAAGATTATTATTGCTTCACATAGGCTTGATACCATTAATTTTGAGGTGATCTGATGTTATCGAATAACAGGGGCTATTGTCTTGTTCTATTGTTATGCATGAAGAATATGGAAGTATGAATATTAACGCTCTTAATGGTATGTCTAGGATTAATCTTCTACAAATAATTTTTAAGGGCGCCACATCAATAAGTATCATGTAAACCAGATAATTTTATAGATTGCTTATCTATCAACTCAAAACCTTATAGGCAACCCAACATAGAGTAATAGAGTAATGCATACGAAAGTTATTTTTCCAAATGATGGTATTATTGAAGGATAGCTCACCATTTTGGATAGCGTCTCTTCAAGGTTAAGACTAATCTAGTATTGCAAATAAACTGTTAAGTCATACTAATTTAGAACAAGGCAACAAGACTCCACTAGATATGCTGGCATCATGAGCTAACATTTCAGCTCAAATTCTACAATTGTCTCAGATCGCGAGGAATAGTTTTTTAATCACTTTCAAAAGAAGTTGCTATGTAAGTAGAGTCACTTAGTTTTAATGGAACAAAAAGTAAACAAATTTGGTTTGCTTCAGTTATGATAAGTGTAAAGTAATCCCCTGCAGACAAATTGACAGCATTCGGTTTACTTCAGATTTGTGAATGCACGTACTTTAAATCAAATCCAACTAAACAGCCTCATCTGCTCATTAAGTAATTCAAATACAGGCCTCTCATTGAACCTTTACAGTTTACTTCATCATATGCTCATCCAACAAACAATCAGATCTCATAGTGATGGCAAATTCCATACTAATTCTATAATAGAGTTTCTGGAGATTAATCAGATATTGACCTGAAAGATGGCACGGAGTTCAAGAAAAGATCTATCCATTGGATCTCGATCGGCGTCGCTTTTCGGGGATTGTCCGACAGGAAGCGGTAAGGGATCGTGCAAGCCCTGTAATTTGCCTCCACTGGCGTCTGAAGCAGCGGAAACGGCACCGACGGGGAGGAACTCTCCATTCGCTTCTCTTTCCCTCTCGCACTCCCTCCTCTCTACCGATTATTAATCATAATCGAAGACTGATGGAGACCGAAGTGGGATTTGAGTGAAAGGATCCGTATGGTAGTTCTTTTCTACTAAGCGTACATCGTCATTTACGATTTAAAAAATAATAATCAAGAAGGTCTATCACATATTTAGAGGCTTTTTTATTGGCCATAAAGTAAATATAATATAATATAAATACAGTATAAAATAAATATTTAGAGGCTATTTGGTTATTTAAAAAGTAAATGAAAGAATATTATTTTTTCTATTTTATTGAGTGCATGAAGGATAAAGTAAAATTAGTGCATAAATGTTGTAACTTCATTCAACCAGCTTGGGAAAAATTTGCATATATTCTCTGCTTCACTTTCTTCAGAGAATGAAATAGAAATCAAAGGCTGAAAAATCAATGATGAAAGCATCTCTTTGTCTCGCCAGTATCGCTAGCCTTCACCAGTGAGAAGAAAAAATATATTTTTCGTCATTTTTTCTTCGTATTGCTCTGCTCTCTTTCATCATCTCCTACTTCTTCATTTTCTTTCTCTTATCATTCAACCTGCTTCTTTGATCCAAAAGTTGTATAAATGAGCACTATTTGGAGATTTAATTAAAGCCGAAGCAGGTAGATTTACTTTACAAATTCCTGCATTAGATTTACTTCACACCAAAAAAAAAAAATTCAACCAAACAGTCCCTTGTATCTCAAATATAAACGTTATTATTTATTTATATAATAATTAAAAAATTTTCAAATATGATCGTCAATTTTGCTATTGCACATAAATAAATATATATGGCTCACTCTAGCTAAAAAATTTACTAAATACTTAAAGTCGTAGAAATTCGCCAAGCAACAATAGGCGAATGACATTGATTTGATGATAGTGATCAATTGATAATGACTTAGTGATAACAGTTTGACAATGACTCTCAGATTATTGCTATGTACTATGACAGGTTGAAGATAGCAATCAGATGATTATTATTAAGTGATAATGTTTGGAAGGTGAAGTCGTGCAACAAATGTTCAGTGATGTTGACCTCATTTTTGTATGAGGTCAATTCCAAACTCACATCTTCAAACCATATAAATCTTCTTTCTAAAGGATACCCTAGCCTGATAAATGAATATGATTTAAATAATTTAATTTAGAAAATTAAAGTAAAGAAAAAATAAATAAATTAAACCAATTTAAATATTTTTTGATAAATTAAATTAAATAAACAATAAAAACAAAATGTTATGCTTTATGTGTTTGGTTTATTCTTTGAAATAAAACAAACACATTTATCTTAAAAGCCTTGGACTTAATAATTAATGATTCCAATGTATGTTGGAGTTATTAATTATCATGGTTCTTAAAACATAAATTAGACAAATTTAAATTTGTTAATAAATGTTCATTCAAATAAAATTTCTTAGCTTGCAATATAAGAATTCAATTTATAGATAATTCAAATACTAATCCATATAAGATACATCCAAGTTCCACAACTTAACAGACACATAAAATTATTTGATATGATAATCAAATCTAACCCAAAATTAGGGGTGGTGTGTTAGTGTGTGTGTTTATTTTCCTGCACTTTAATTGAATGAGGAGTGATATTCTGATAGATATGTGATGTTATGAGTATTTACTTTCAATGCACTCTATAATGTGGCATGTGAATGAGATATATATATATATATATATATAGCACTATTTTGTATACTAATCTCTGTAGGTGTAGAGTCTTTTTATTTAAAAATTCAAATATAAAATTATTTAGAGTTGTAAATGTATGAAGTTATGAAAGTCTTAAATGAAGTTGCTTATATAATAAAGAAGCCCAAAAGAATGTTTGTTCTTTGAATATTATATCAATTGCAATTCTTTAGAAGTGTGTTCATAGACTGGAGAATATCTAAAGGAATTAAATAAACAATTTCATTTTATTTAGACTTGCATCATTTCTAGATATAAAGATTGACCACCATTACTTAATTGCATACCTTAGTTTATTTCTTAAGTAACATTTGTCACATGGGCTTTTCTTTGCTATTTGTATACAGATTACTTTGATTGATTGTAAATGATAAGTGAAGTAGAAATTGCATGTTTTTCGTAAGTTTCTTGGCAATGCATGTGCTTTTGACTGGACTCACACATTAGGTCCTAGGAACTCTATTATGTTTGTACTTTAAAACACCAATATTTACTTTCCTACATTCATAACATCCATTTTACTTTTATTACTATTGACAAAAAAACTCACACGAGCCACTGGCATGCTAGTGTAACATAAGCAATGGGGTCAAGTCTGTGATTTTTGTTGGTATTGCTGCCAATCTGGACTCAAGTCTTTTGATTTTGATAATAACAAATATTATTGGACTCTACTATTCTATATCTTATTATTGTTATTATTGCATATTTGTTTCTTGTGCACTAATAGTTTAGGTTCGCCATATATTGTGCAAATTGATTAGCTCAAGACTGGATAGAATAAGATTAAAGTATCTTGAAGAGTCTGTAATTTTATTTTTATTTATTTCAATCTTTCTAAAGCCAAGTCATATATTTGGTGGATACTAAACTTAGTGATCGTACACACTCACACACACTCAGAAGAGTGAGATAGAGAGAAAATTAGAAATGTAATATTATGAATTAATCATATTGTACGATTCATATCAAAGAATCATTAAAATGGCTAATTGTGTAATTAAAGCTATTTGAACTAAACAAATTGAACAATCTTGATCGTACAGGACGATTAGTTGAAATCAATATCCTAGTCGCCAATCACAATTTAGGCAATATTTTGAAATTCAAAATCTGCACTAATCATGCCGTATGATAGGTATTGTATTATACGATAAAATTAAATCTTACCTAAAGTAATCATATAATTAAGGAAAAACTTTGGATTAATTGATCCAGTCAAATCGTACAAGATGATTGGAGCGATCAAAATTTTCTACCTAATTTCTATATGGGATGATATTTATTCATCTCCAATCGTACGGGATTATAATCTTGATAGTTTGTATAGGTTGTTAGACCATATAAAATTTTTTCAAGACTAACCAAGAGGGGAAATAAATTAGTTGTTTAAAATTTTCTTAGATTTTTGAAAACTTTTTCTTTTAATTTTTAGAAAATCAAATCACTAATTCTTAAATTTGCAGTAATTTAGAGAAGTGATTATCACATCGAATTTTTCAAACACAAAAATTTGAAATGTAGAAAAGAAAAATTCAAAAAGTGTAAAAGCAATAGAAGAACATTAAATTTTATAGTGGTTTGGTCCAGCTTAGCCTACATTCACTCCATGTAAACTCTTTCTCCATGTATTGTACTAATCAGTAAAGACTCTCCTTTAACCCCCATAGTAAGCCTTACAAACTCTCTTCTACAAATCCAGTGCGGTGGAGAGCCGACGCCTTTAACACTCTCAAAGTGATGGCAACATACCATCTGCTGTAAATTTGATTTCATGAAATAGAATTTTGATGATAGCAAACATTTCTATTTTTTTACGACAGTCTTGTCTATTAACGTTTGAGGTTCACAAGATCAAATTGCAAATTGAACCATCTCGAGATTGGGTAGATTAGGATTTAGTTAGTTTGTAATGCACGTCAAATGCCTTTTACCCTTTCTTGAATCAATTGTAAAAGTTATGGACCCTGATGCTAAGTAATCTTGCACACACATACTTGGGGGAAAAATTTATCTGTTGGTTAGAGTTTTCTATTTTGATAACATCGTCCATGATGATCCAAAAATCATCTTGGACGATCAGTTAAAAATAGAAACCCTAATTAGGGCATCCTAGTTAAGGCAGTCATCAGTAAGAAAATAATCTTGGACGATATTAGCATCGTCCGAAATGATAGGCTCAAATCAGAAAGAATCAGCCCCAATATCTATTTAGGCATCTTTTATTTTTAGACATCATCCTAGACGATGTAGTGTAATTATGCCTAAATTAATTTGATAATTAAGGAAAGCAATTAAGGATTGATTGCTTGAACATATCATCCTGGACGATCCTACATGATCAGTTTATAAACCTTAGTTCTTCCTGGACGATGTATAATCGGCCTGGTTGCTTTAAGGGTGATGATGTGGATGATATGTACTAAATTGTACTAATCATCTGGGATGATAGAGAGATCATCCTACATGATCAATTTATTTTTCCATCATCCAAACATCCTTTTAGGGCGATGTTCTGGACAATATTGGTCATTTTGTACTAATCAGCCCGAACGATCTAGCTATTTTTCCATCATCCAGACATCCATCCAGGACAATGGTCTGGATGCTATTCAATGACTTGAACTAATTGTACATGACGATATCCTATCATCCTGGATGATATGAATAAATTATCCTTCTGATTATCCATACTCTTCCAAATCGTCCTGACTGATTGAGCTGAATTTGTATTGATCATATGAGGATGATCAGCCGATCGTCTTGGATAATAATGTCAGTTTGTTTCAATTAAGAGCAAATCTGAAGCTCTTCTTTATAAGACCTCTTATTTTATCTAAGAGAGTATCTTTTGCTGTTGTTCTAACCTGAGAAAGCCAAGAGGAGAGGGAGAGCAAGGGAGAGAGAGAGAGAGAGAGAGGATCTTCTAAGGGGGAATTTGTGAGGGGTTTCACAAAGGTTGCTCTAAGCAAGGATCCAAGTTATCTTCTCCGGTCGTCATCCCTGGTTCCTTGGAGGTTTGAGAGAGGTCGACTTCAATAATTGATCAAGATTCTCTGCCTACTTTTGGAGGAAGTAAAAAGAGTTAGGTTCTTTGTCTGCTTCTAGAGGAAGCAAAAGGATTTGGATTCTCTACCTGCTTCTAGAGAAAGCAAAAGGAGTTGAATTCTCTGTCTGCTTCTGGAGGAAGAAAAAGGAGTTGGGTTCTCTGCCTCATCTAAGTTGGTGGAAAGGAGTTTTTGTACAGGCTTCTCTGCCTTGCTGTGGGGGAAAAAGGAGAGACATTGAGTTTAGTGCAATACTCGAAGGGTACCTCCGGGGGGTAAATATAAGTCATTTTGACCGAACCATTATAAAATATGGTTTGTTCTTTCTTATTATACTTTTGTATTTAATTTATGCACTTCATTTCTCTTGTGATGAATATTGGTTTGGTTCTATTTGTGTTTTTGGTTGATAAATTTTTTAAATACTTATTCACCCCCCCCCCCTCTTGGTTAGCCTCGAGGCTAGTTCATAAGGGCCTAACATCTCTAACGAACTTTCAAGTGGTATTAGAGCGGGATTCATAAATTTTAGTTTTTGAAAACTTTTGAATTTTGATCAATGGCTAATTTTGGTAATCGTAACACTATGAAAGAGTATTCTATTACCTGACCACCTTTGTTTGATAATATTCCTTTTAATTTTTAGAAAACTCGCATGTTTATATTTTTATAGTCGATTGACTATCGCATGTTGATACTTATTAAAGATGATTATTCACATCGGTCTCATGAAATTAATGGCATTAAAACTGAATTTCCTTTTACTGAATGGACTTTTGATGATAAGGATTTAGCACAACTGAATGTAAAATGTTTAAACTTTTTTTTTTTTTGTGCTTTAAAATTTGAAGATTATATGTGTGTTTCAACTTGTGCTACTGGTAAAGAAATTTGGGATAAGTTGTGTGTTACTTTTGAAGGAACAAATTAAGTTAAGTAATCTATGTTGAATATTTTATTGCATGATTATGAACATTTTCGTATGAAACCTACTGAATCTATTTTTCACATTTATTACTCAAATTATCACTTCATTGCATGCCTTAGGAAGAGAGCTAATAAATTATGAAAGAGTTAATAAGATTTTGAGATGCTTGCCTCCTTCTTTTGATGCAAAGATTACTGCAATTACTGTATCTACGGATTTGAATACTTATTTTATTGATAACTTACTTGGGTCACTCATTACTTAATAGCAAGGGGTGAACCAAAGACAACTTGATGCAAGTGAGAAGAAGAATGAGAAAACTGTGGTGCTAAAGGCTAACAATACAGATACAAATTCTTCCAGGTCTAAAAGCGATGATGTTACCTCATCACTAGGCAATTCAAAAGCTTTCTAAGAAAGAATCACAAGCACCATCAGAAGTGGAAAAAAGGTAAGGATAGCAAAAATTTTAAAAGTTCATATGATGTTATTTTCTTTGAATGCAAGAAGCCTGGACATATCAAAGCTGATTGTCTTACACTTAAGGATCACTCAAGCAAGGAGAAGGGTGAGGATAAACCCAAGAATAAGAAGGACAAGAAGCAGTTCCAAAAAGCATTATGGGCAGATTCTATATCTGACTACTCTAAGACTAAAGCTGAGGAGGATACAACAAACTTGTGCTTGATGGCCGATGATCATCTTGGTCAATCTGACCAAGAAGAGGTATGTGAACTAAGATACAAATAATTACTTGAATTTTGTGAGAAAATTCATGTATCATATAGGAAAATTAAGAAAATGCATGCTAGTTTAAAATTAGAGTTTTTTAATTTGTAAAAAGAGCATGAAGTTTTATTAAAAGATCACTACCAAATTGATAGTAATCATATATCATTACTTGATGAGTTTGATGAACTAAATAAAAAGCATTCTGAGTTAGTTGTTGAGCATGATTCATTGAAAGCATCCTACACCTCACTTGAATCTGATTTTAAGACATATGTTGATGAATCTGAACATATGGAGTACTATTTGAGAGTTGATAATATTATTTTAGAAAGTGTTAACTTGAGGTTTAAAGCTAAATTGAATGCACTTGAGGAAAAAAGGAAAACACCCACATTTGATCAAAAACCAAAACCTAGGAACCTGTATTATAACTCGAACATATTAGTAAATCTTTATTCCTGGTAATAGATATTTTCATGTGGCATGCTATAACATATTTCACACACTTGCACTATTCACCATTGTACACATTGGGTGTAGAGACCCAAATTGCATAATCCACAGCATAATACACATGCATTGCATTCCTCTTTTCACAAAAAGTGACCCAAACCTATTTGGATTCCTAAATCTGACATTTGATAATTGTGCAGGCTTGCTCTTTCAAAAGATCTCGTGAGAGCATGTGGTATCTAGACAGAGGATGCTCATGATACATGACTGGAGATACCAATCAATTCATTTCAATAGAGGCCAGAGCTTGAGGCAAGGTAACTCTTGGAGATGACACCACCATAAAAGTGGTGGATGAATATATAATCGAAAACTCCAAGAACCTTTTGATTGAAAATATTTTGCTTGTAGATGGACTAAAACATAACTTACTAAGCATCAATTAGCTATGCGATAAGGGCTTCATCATAATTTTTTTGGCAAATACATGTATTATTAGCTTGAATAGCAATACTATTTTATAGGGAAAGCGGATCAATAATATTTATATGCTTGATTTAAATAATATTGAATGTGCTACTTTATTTTGTTTAAAAATTATTGTTGATGATTATTGGTTGTGGCACATAATGTTGTGTCATGGCAATATGAAAACCCTTAGAAGACTAACCCAAAAGGACCTAGTTAGAGGTGTCCCCAAGATCAAGTTTATCAAAGACCACCTGTGTGATGCCTGCAAAATATTGAAGTAAGTCCAATCCTCTTTTCATTCCATTAAGGACATTAGCACCTCTAGACCATTAGAAGCCCTTCACATGGATTTATTTGGACCCATTAGCACTACTAGCTTAGGAGGAAAAGTCAATGGATTTGTAATTATCGATGATTACTCTAAGTTCACTTGGATTAAATTTCTATCACATAAAAGTGAGTCTTTTGATGAGTTTAGATCCTTCTCCACTTGGATTCAGAGAAAGTTAGGTTGTGAGATCTTGACCATCCCTAGTGACCATGGGAGAGAGTTTAAAAATGAGAAATTTGAAGACTTTATGAGGATAAGGGGATTAGCCATAACTTCTATGCTCCTAGGACCCCTCAGTAGAATGGGGTAGCTGAAAGGAAGAATTGGACTTTAGTAGAAGCCGCTATAAACATGCTTGCTGAGTATTCACTTCCAAAAAACTTTTGGGCTTAAGTGATAAACATAGCTTATTATATGTTGAATAGGATGAATGTTAGAGTCAAACTTGATAAGACATCCTATGAGATCCTTAAGGGTAGGATACCCAACCTTTCCCACCTCCATGTATTTGGTTGTAAAGTTTTTATTCTTAATAATGGGAAGTCATACTTAGAGAAATTTGACCCAAAATCTGATGAAATAGTGTTCTTAGGATATTCAAGTGTTGGGAAATCCTTTAGGGTGTTTAATAAGAGGACATTGGTGGTGGAGGATACTACTCATGTAGTGTTTGATGAATCTGATCCTAAAAAGTTTAGAGTTAAGGATGAAGATGGTGTTGGAGAGAATTCCAAAGGTGTTGAAAACTTGTAGAAGAGGGTAGAGTCCCAAAATAATAAAGGAGTAGGTAAGATTACCTAAGGAGTAGAGAATGCAAATCTAGAGGAAAGGGTTGATCTTACACACACTTTGCCTAGAGATTAGAGATATTCTTTGAGTCATTCTAAAGAACTGATCTTAGGAGACCCTTTTGAAGGTGTTAGAATTAGGCATGGACTTAGAAAGGAAGCGAACCACTCTACCTTTATCATAATGACTGAACCCACCAACATTAATTAAGTCTTATCTAATGAGTTTTGGATCTTAGCCATGCGAGAAGAATTAAACTAATTTATTAGGAATGATATTTGGGAGCTTGTAGAAAGACCAAAAGGATAAAGTATAGTTAGAATCAAATGGGCCTTTAAGAATAAGATGAATGATTCTGGTGTGGTGATTAGTAATAAGGCGATATTGGTGGCTGAGGGTTATTACCAAATAGAAGGGATTAGTTTTAAGGAGTCATTTGCCCCTGTAGCTAGATTGGAAGCCATTAAAGTACTACTAGCATTTACCTATTATAAGGGATTTAAGTTTTCAAAATGGATGTCAAGATTGCCTTTTTAAATGGGGTAATAAAAGAAGATGTATTTATAGAGCAACTCCCAATTTTTTAGAATTCCCAATTTCCAAATCATATTTTCAAATTTAAAAAAGGTAATATATGGATAGAAACAGGCACCAAGATCTTGGTACGAGCGTCTTAGCACATTCTTATTATAAAGGGAGTTTGTTAAGGGAAGCGTAAACACCATCATTTTTCTAAGGAAAATAGAAGATGAGTTACTCATTTTTTAGATCTATGTTGATGATATACTTTTTGGATCTTCTGATAAAAAGTTATGTGATGATTTTTCTAAAACCATGAATAAGGAGTTTTAGATAAGCATGATATGAGAGTTATCATACTTTTCCATTTCTAAATCAATAAAAGTACATAAAGGATATCTTGAAGAAATATGAAATGGATAAAGCAAAGCCAATGAATACTCCTATAACCTCTAGTGGACAGTTGGATAAGGACCCAAATGGAAAATCTATTGATCAAAAGAAGTATAGATGGATTATTTGATCTTTACTTTACCTAACTGCTAGCCGACCTGATATAATATTTAGTGTTTGTCTTTATACTAGATTTCAAGCTGATCCTAAAGAATCCCACCTGACTGCAACTAAGATAATTTTTAGATACCTTTTGGGGAAACAAAACTTAGGAATTTGGTATCCTAGGCATAGCACTTCTTTTTAGATTATTGGATATTCTAATTCTGATTTTGTAAGATGTAGGGTGGATAAAAAGAGCACTTTTGGGACTTACCAATACATAGGACAATCTTTAGTCTCTTAGTCTAGTAGAAACAAAACTCTATTGCACTTTCCACTGCTGAAGTTGAGTACATTGCCTTAGGGAGTTGTGTGGCCCAAGTCCTTTGGTTGAAGTAAAAAATTATGGATTTAGGATTACCTATAGGCACAATTTCAATCCTTTGTGACAACACTAGTGCCATATGCATCTCTAAGAATCTTATCCAATATTCAAGGACCAAATACATTGACATAAGACATCACTTTATTAGAGACCATATGACCAAAGAAGATATTGAATTACACCATGTGACAACTAAGAATCAACTGGCTGACATCTTTACTAAATCATTTGCTTTTGACACTTTCAGTATCTTAAGGACCAGATTGCGTGTGATTGACATAAATGCATGAACTTGATGTTTACTGAATTTTGAATTTTAAGTTTTGTTGCTTATTTTTTCTTCTCTTTTTTATTTCAGATTTGTTTGTTTCACTTTTACTTGCTTTTGTTTTTCGTGTTTATTTTTATTATTTTAGTTTTTCTACTTTTCTTTGTGATCACTACTAAAAGGATATTTTATGCCGTTTTTGTTTTTGAAAACTTATAGTTAATATTTTGCATCTCTAAATCAATTAAAGGGAGAAACACTGTTGATTGTTTCCCTCCCTCTAAACTCTTTTTAGCGGTGTAATTTTTTTTCTAAATAAAAGTCTATCTCAAACCATCAATTGGACTTTACAATTGATATCTTTTCTATCTTACTATAGTAATCTATCTTATACATATAATGTTCAAAGCCTTTATATTACTTTCAAATTCTTTGAAATCTTGTCATTGCATTTATTATTTGAATATTGATTCTATTTTGTGGTTTATTCTTCCTTATATTAAAGAGTGAGTTTTTCTTCTCTTATATTTGGAAGATATACTCATAGCTCAGAGTATTTAATAGTTTCGAAAAGGATCTAGCTTGCAAAAAATGACAAGGGCATAAAATGAGCCCCAAAAAGAAAAGAAAAATGAAAAGATGCGCAATGACCACCAAAAAAATTGAAAGATACACAAAGTGTATCAAAAATTAAAAGATGCAAAAAGTGTGTCAATCAATTGACAAGAGGTATAAAATGATCCCACAAAAGCAAGCTTTATTCTCTTTCTAACTTTTAAATCTTAGAAGAATTCATGTGTCACTTGATATTTTCAAAGGCTTGATTTTAAGTTTTTTTATTGTGACAAATTACTTTGGTATATTATTATTTTTCTAAAACCAAGTTATGAACGTATCTCTTTTTCTTATCCAATAGGTTGTTCTGAGTTAGGTCTTTTATTTTCAAAAGACGATTTGCCTTGAGAAAAGTCCGAGCTAGGGCTAACAAGATCGACTATTTTACTATTTTTTGGATTTCGTTGATGTCAACTCATTATTTTTAAAAAACTTTTTAAATTAAATCACATGGAGAATATATTATTTCATGTTTTTATTAAAAAAAATACATTGCTTTCATTCTTCTTTTTTGTCTTCTATTATGCTTGACTTTTCTGGTTTTTCCTCCTTTTTGTGATGTCAAAAGGGGGAGTAGTGTTTGTTTGAGTTAATGTTTGTTTGAAGTTTATTTTATCGTACTATTTTACTTGTTCATATTTTATTTTATTTTGATTATTTGTCATCATAAAAAAGGGGAGATTGTTGTGAATCTAATTTTAGGAAATAGAATTTTGATGATAGCAAATATTTCTATTTTTCTACGACTACCTTGCCTACTAATGTTTTAGGTCTACAAGATCAAATTGCAAATCAAACCAGCTCGAGATTAGGTAGATTACAACCTAGTCAAGTGTCTTTTACCCTTTCTTGAGTCAATTATAAAAGTTGTAGACCCTGATGCTAAGTAACCTTGCACACCTACACACTTGGGGGAAAAATTTTTATCTCTTAGTTAACATTTTCTGTCTTGATCACATTATCCGAGATGATCCAAAAATCATTTTGAGTAATTAATTAAAAATAAAAACCCTAATTAGAGCATCCTGATTAAGGCAACCATCATTAAGCAAATTATACTAGACGATATTAGCATCGTTCAGGACGATAGGCTCAAATTAGAAAGAATCAGCCGCCATATCTATTTAGGCATCTTTTATTTTTGGACATCATCTTGGACAATATCCTAGATGATGCAGTATAATTATGCCTACATTAATCTGGTAGTTAAGAAAAGCAATTAAGATTTGATTTCTTGATCTTATCATCTTAGATGATAGCAGCATCATCCGGGACGATCAATTCACAAACCTTAATTCTTTCTAGATGATGTATAATCAGACCGGTTACTTTCAGGGCAATGCTTTGGATGATATGTACTAATATGCACAAATCGTCCAGGATGATCGAGAGATCGGCATGGATGATCAAGTTATTTTTCCATCATCCAGACATGCTTTCAGGGCGATGTTCTGGAAGATATTGGTCATTTCGTACTAATCAGCCCAGACGATCATGAGAACGTCCTAGACAATCTAGCTATTTTTCCATCATCCAGACATCCATCCAAGGTGATGGTTTGAACGATTTTCAATGACTTGAATTAATCTTACAGTATGATATCCTATCGTCCTGGTCGATATGAACAAATTATCCTTCTGATCATCCAGACTCTTCCAAATTATCCTGGTTGATTGAGCTAAATTTATATTTATTATACTGGATGATCCGCCGATCATCCTGGACGATAATATCGATTTATTACAATTAAGAGCAAAACTGAAGCTCTTCTTTATAAGATCTCTTCTTTTACCCAAGAGAGTATCTTTTGCTATTGTTCTAACCTGAGAGAGGCAAGAGGAGAGGGAGAGCAAGGGAAAGATAGAGGATCTTGTGAGGGGGAGTTTGTGAGGGGTTTCACAAAGGTTGCTCCAAGCAAAGATCTGAGTCGTCTTCTCCGGTCATCATCCCTGGTTACTTAGAGGTTTGAGAGAGGTCCACTTCAGCAACTGATCAAGGTTCTCTGCCTGCTTTTGGGGGAAGCAAAAGGAGTTGGGTTTTTTGCTTGCTTCTAGAGGAAGCAAAAGGAGTTGGGTTCTCTGCCTGCTTTTGGAGGAAGCAAAAGGAATTTGGTTCTCTACCTGCTTCTAGAGGAAGAAAAAGGAGTTGGGTTCTCTATCTCACTAGGGTTAGTGGAAAGGAGTTTGTGTACGGGCTTCTCCGCCTTGCTATTGGGGCAAAAGAAGATACACTAAGTTTAGTGCAATACTCGGAGGGTGCCTCCGGGAAGTGGATGTAGGTCAAGTTGACCGAACCACTATAAAATATGGTGTGTTCTTTCTTATTATACTTTCGCATTTAATTTTTGCACTTCATTTCTCTTATGGTGAATCTTGGTTTGGTTGTGTTGTGTTTTTTATTGAGAAATTTTTTAAATACTAATTCATCCCCCCTTTTGGTTATCCTCGGGACTAGTTCATAAGGGCCTAACATCTCTAACAAACTTTCACCATCATATCCTTTTTCACCCTCTTGGTGAAGGCAGAGTAACATCATGTCCTTTTTCACCCTCCTGGTGAAGGCAAAGTACCATCATCCTTTTTCACCCTCCTAGTGAAGGCAGAGTACCATCATCTTTTTTCACCCTCTTGGTGAAGGCAGAGAACTCTGACACAATGTTGAGAATCTTCTCTCAACAGTCTTTAGAGGAGATGGGAGGAAACTTGAAGAAGACAAAGAGATCCTCACTTTGGACAACCTTGTGAATCCCTCACTACACCCCTTCACTTGATCTCTCACACTTCACTCTCATAATCTTCCCCAAACATACACACTTAATGGCCACTCTTAAAAGACATTCACAACAAAGGTCATTAAGTCAATTTCTAGAACTCTTTATATAGACAAGACATTAAAATCCGTGTAAAAATTAAAATATTCAAGTGAATCGGCATCCAATCATATTGTACGATCAAATATTATATGGTATAAATGGTTCAAAAATTAGGGCTTCATTTGGTGCAAATTGGGATGAACATAGTTTCGTACACTGTCAGTCATTTGAAAGATCTGACTTCATACTGTACAAACTATTCAAAAATGAACAAGTTCATCTAATATGTTCTGGTTTGAATGGAATTTCATACTCGGTTAGTCATCTGTGCGATTTGAAATTTTATTGTACAAACTATTAAAAAATGTACAAGTTTGTCTAGTACGATATGGTATGAAAGGAATTTCGTACTCTGTAAATCGTGACATCATATTATATGAATTATAGAAAAATGAACAAGTTTTCCCAGTACGATCTGGTACGAATGGAATTTCATACTCTATATATCGTCTGTACAACCTTATATTATATTGTTCCACTAGTTCAAATAATTTAAGCCATGATTTGACTAACTGCATGTGGAGGGAAAACTAATTCGAATTGTATAGTATGATTAAATATATATATATATATATATTTAAACACCTAAAATACCATGAAAATAATCAAGCACGACACTAGACCAAGTTCAGAAAAAAAACTTCAAACAAACATAACCATAAACAACCTCCCCTCGAGAGCATTGTGACAAACATTTTGACATCAAACCAAATCAAATACAAATAAAAAAAAAAACTCAAAGAACTTCAAAATAAAAATCAAACACATACAAAACTCAAAGAACTTCAAATCAAAACATAAACAATGGTATCAAACCAATCAAAGAACTTCAAATCAAAACATAAACAATGGTATCAAACTAAACACAAATAACCTACACCTTTTGACATCAGCAAAAAGTGAGGAAAATAATAAAGAAAATCTCTTGAATATGAAAGTTGTGATTGACAAATCTAGATGTTGATAAGGAATAGAATGTGAGAGAAAAAAAAAATTGAACAACATTAAAATCACATAATATTTTTAAACTCATATTTTAAATCGAAGAACAAATAAGAAAAGAAAAGTTAATTATGTTCAATGTTCACTCTAGAAAGTAGAAATATCAAATAGAATAATTATTGAAAAAATACTTGAAAAGAAAAAAAATTTCACTTTCAATAGTTGAAATTATTGTTTAATGCATTGATTTTTCTAAGAATTAATGATATATAGGAAAGAACCAAAAGTTGTGTGGGCTCATTTTAAGCCTCTTATTAATTATAATTGAGATGTTGTCTCAATTGTATATTTTTTTTTATTTTTACTTTTGTTTGGTGAACATTACGTATCTTTTCAAGTTAGGCTCATTTTATGCCTCTTTTTTTTTTAATTTGACACTCTTTATACATCTTTTGGCATTTTGTTCTTTCTACCCCTTAAATTAACAAGTCGTAGCTTGGGCAATTATCTTCTAACTAAAAGAAAAAAAAAATTTCTTGTATAAAGAAGATTAAACCACAAGACAAAATCTAATGGATAACAATAAAAATAACACTTTGAATAAGAAAAATAATTTTTTTTTGACACGGGGTGAGAGTCGGGTAGAGAGAGAATGTCCGGTTTGAATTCTAGAGAGAGAAAGTTCTTCCTGGTTTTGAAATTGGATTTCGCAGGTTTTTTCGCGATCGATGGTGACTGCGTCGGTGGATCATCGGCACCTTCAGCCGGTATCCATGATTGTTCCACGGTCATCTGGTTCTCTTTGGTCCATCGATAGGAAATCTAATGGAATAGTGATTCGGGAAGGAGGTAAGCCGTTGAGCCGTCAATAAACTGTTGAAGGTAAAGGAAAGAATGTGATAACGGATGAATTGGATGCACGAGTGGATACGATTGTTGAAGATCTACCTGGTTTGATGAATGTTGAGTCTTCGGCTTCTCAAAATTTGGTTTTACGGGTGAGAAATTTTTCCGAGGTTCTTGATGCACAAAAAGTGCGTAATTTGGGTGATGGAGATGTTTCTTTGGAAACCCGAAAGGAAGATATTGTGAAAAATATGAGCGAAGTTGCTGAGGCTTGGTCTAAACCGAAGCCAATCAAGATTACATTTGATAGAGATTTGATGCAGTTCTCTGAGGACGGTGTGGCTGTAAATTGATCGCGGAAAGGGAAGCTGAGAATGTTAGAGTATTGAAGAACTCGATTGTACTCAAAGTTCTGGGGAATGGAGTTCCATTCTCAGTTTGCAGTTCGGAGCTAAGAAGACAATGGAGCCAATATGGTAAATTTAATTTGACCTCAATTGGATTGGATTGGATACTCTGTTCGTTCAAATCGTGTGAAGTGATTGATGAAGTTTTGAACGGGGGCCCATGGTATGTGAATGGATTAATTGTTGGTATGGATAGGTGGACTCATGCTTTTGATCCAAACTCGTTCAAAGGTATATAATTACCGGTGTGGATCCGTTTACCTTGCCTACCTTTATATTGCTGGGATGAAGATAGCATAGCTAGAATTGCTTCTTGCTTTGGATCTCCTATGTATGTAGATGGAAATACATTCCGATGGAGTAAACGAGAATTTGCTCGTGTTTGTGTGAGAATTGATTTAGAGAAGAAACTTTTGAATGGTATGTGGGTTGAAGGTTCGGCTGGGAGATTTTTCCAAAGGGTGGGATATGAAAAAATTGATCTTATGTGCTACCAATGTGAAAGGGTAGGCCATGATAAGAAGACTTGTCCAGAAAATGTCAAGATGGTGATTAAAGATCAATCATTGAAGAGCATGGGATCAGATAATAGGCAGGACAATTTGGTGAGACATGACAATGAGCATTCGGTGGTGAGTACTGAATATGGTCCATGGATTCATGTCCAATTCAAGAATAGAAGAGGTAGAAGAAGCAATGCAGCAGCTAATTATGAGCAGGATATTGGAAGGAAGACAGAACTGAAAACTTTTGTTGGTCAGAAGGATGTTCGGCTTGAAGAAGTACAGGAGAAAGTTCATGATGAGTGTAACGGTAACAAGGCAGATGAAGTCTCTGGAAAAGATGCTGTAAATGGTATGTTTGAACAATCAACAAACCGGTTTGCTGTTTTGGTTGAGGAGAATGAGGAAGGAATTCTGGGTAAAGCTGTTAGTAATGACAAGGTGGTTGACAAAGGCTCGGAACTAATGGAACCAAAGGTAAACTCCTCTTCTCAGGTGATCATTGGTAATCTTTCGATTCCTAGCTTAGGAATGTGGAAGATTGCTACGGTTTATGGAAGCCGTTGCAACAAGGAGAGAAGTGATCTTTGGAGTCAATTGGAGAGGAGCTTGGAGAATTCTAGTCCTTCCATCATTGGGGGAGACTTTAATTGTATTCTAAACAAAGATGAGAAGAGAGGTGGTAAGAGGTTCCTATTTTCCAAGGGACCGAGAGAAATCAAGAGCTTCATGGTAAATTCAGATTTCCATGACATTAGAGTTGTTGGGCCAAGATACACGTGGTGTAACAACAAAGAAGGTAATTCTCGGATATGGGAAAGGTTAGACAGATGTATTTTGAACTCTTTGGCTATGCAAAAGCTTTTTTTGGTAGTGAACAGGCATTTGGCGAGATCACTGTCCAATTGTGCTCAAGATGGATGACAGAATACGACTTAAGCCGAGAACAATCAAATTTGAAGATACATGGAGATCTTATTCGGCGGCTAAAAGCATAGTTTACCATTCCTGGAAGAAGCATGACGAAGTTAATGAGTATGAAGTCTTACGGAAGAAGCTTAATCGTACTTTAAATCCTTGTTTTTCTGGAGTAGAAATAAATGCAAGGGTTTGAATGCTTTAAAGGATAAATTGAAGAAAGAGATCCTTGAGTTGCAAAACAAAGAAGCTTGGAGTAGTAATTGGTCTCCTGATGACCTGTTTGAACTTAGAAATAAGGTTCATCAACTCAATATCACTATGAGAAGACTTTCAACTTGGTGGAATCAAAGGGCTAAGGCTAAGTGGCATGAGGAAGGCAATACAAATTCTAAGCTTTTTCATAATTTTGCAACAGCCAGAAGGAATGGGAATCATATTTTCCAAGTCAAAGATGAAGCGAATAAGGTGCAAATGGATGAGGATCAAATTGAGAAAGTCTTCGCCAAATTCTTTGAGAAGAAGTGGGAATATAGGGAATGTGAAGTCACGGGTTGGCCTTATATTATGGAAAATCAGAAGGTGAATGCCAAAGACATGGAGTTGTTAAATGCTGAGTTTACTGAAAATGAGTTACAAATTGCGGTGTTCCAGCAAGGGAACAATAAGTCGCCTGGTGCGGATGGAGTCACCTCTTCCTTCTACAAAAGCTATTGGAATATTATATGGGAAACTCTTTGGAATGCAGTTAGGAATTTTTTTAATTCTAGCCATATGAATAAGGAATGGAAGGACACGCTGATTGTCTTAATTCCTAAAATAAAGAACCCGTTTTTTCCATCGAATTATAGGCCCATTAGCCTTTGTCAAACCAATTATAAGATCGTGGCTACTACGATTGTTAATAGATTGAAGAAGGGAATGGCTAGAATGATTTTCGAAGAACAAGCTGCCTTCATACATGGCAGATCTATTGCTGAACATTGTTTGCTTGCTCAGGAGATCTTCCACAAGTTTAAGTTTTCAAAAATAAGAAGGGAATGATGGCCGTTAAGCTTGATATGGAACAAGCTTACGATAGCATGGGGTGGACTACTCTTCGCCATATTTTGAGATGGTATGGTTTTCCTATTGCTTTCTCTAATCTTCTCTTGGAATGTGTTTTAGATGTGAGATTCTCCATCATTATTAATGGGAAGAACTCTGAATGGATCAATGCTCAGAGTGGGTTCCGTCAGGGATGTCCACTCTCACCTTATTTGTTCATCATGTGTTTCCAATTGATTACTAACTCGTTGGAGCAAAGAGGAAAGAACCTTGGAATTCAAGTTTCAAGCGGAGGGCCAAAGATTACGCATTTATTATATGCAGATGATGCTCTTATCTTCTCTTATGCATCGGTTGAGCTTGCTAAAAGTATGAAAACAATTGTGGAGAAGTTTTGTAAGTGGACTGGGCAGAGGATTAATATTAGCAAATCTCAATTGTTGTTTGGTAAGGTAGTCAACCATCGGATGAGGAGGAAGATTGGCAGACTTCTTGGGTTTAAGATAGTAAAGGAAATGAGATACTTAGGAGTTAAAATCTCACTTGAAAGAATGAAGATGGCTGATTATCAAGAGTTTCTTAGTGATTCCATGGAAAGACTTAATGCTTGGAGCAAGAAATCCTTATCTTTGGGAGGTAAATTGATTCTTGTAGAAAGTTCTTTGTTTTCTATGGCAAATTTTATTATTACCCATGCTTTGGTACCTAAGAGGCTTTTACATGAATTGGAGAAGCTTTGTAGAAGTTTTATTTGGAATAATAAAGATGGAACTAGGGGGATGCATTACTTTGCTTGGAATGATATTTGCAAGCCTAGTAGTATGGGAGGTTTGGGCTTACATTCCCCTTTACAGAGAATCAGATCTTTAAGATCCAAAGTGATATGGAACTTTATTCAAAAGCCTGGTTCTATGTTTCACCATGTCATGGAAAGCAAATATGGGGACAATGTAATGAACGGAGCTCACAGGAATATCAGCTCAAATGCTTGGAGAATCTTACTGGATGGTGGAAAGAATTTGAAGATGGTGGTTCGATGGAAGGTGGGGGAAAGGATATAAAATCAGCATCTTAAATGACACTTGGGTGCTTGATAGATGCATTAATCGTTTGCCTACTTTTGTGGACAGCAACTTCCTGGAAGGTATGAGTGTGCAGCAATTAATTCTTGATAATGGTATGTGGAATTATGATCTGTTACAAAGAGCATTTCATTCTTACTTAGTCTCTTTAATCACTCAAATTCCTATTGAGTATAATGAGGAGGATTGGATGGAGCTGTTGAAGATTGGTTTGGGGAAGACAGAGTCTGCTATGGTTTTTGAACAAATGTGGCTCAACAAATGCAATATGGAGGATGTGGAATATTTCAGCTGGGTGAAGAAATTGAAGATGAGCAAAAATATTGA
The DNA here is from genome assembly GCF_001605985.2 of Dendrobium catenatum. NCBI lineage: Eukaryota > Viridiplantae > Streptophyta > Magnoliopsida > Asparagales > Orchidaceae > Dendrobium > Dendrobium catenatum. Next base: position 347,009 of record NW_021318490.1, on the reverse strand, counting down.
ATTGTTTGGTGGAGACTTGGTAAATCAGCCATACCAACGAATATGTTCCTCATGAATCGTAAAATTTCAGACAATGGTCTTTGTCCTAGAGGTTGCCAAGTTGATGAAACGTATGAACATATTATGGTAAAATGCAAATATTTGATTGATATAATTCTGAAGTTGAGGGAATGGGGAATTTCTATTCCTAACTTTCATTCGCTGGATTGTTGCTTGGAGAACTTAAGGAAGATGTCTGTAAAGAATCTTGGGATTGTTCAGCTGTATTGCTCAAGTGATAATATGAATATCATCAAATTCATTCAGAATTCTTTGAAGGATAATAAGGAGAATGTGGGTAAGTGGCCACATAAGAATTTATGTTTTTTACATGATTTTAATAAGGTTGTCTTTCTCCATGCTTTTAGAGAATGTAATAAAGTAGCAAATTGTTGTGCTACTATGGCATTGGAGAATAGCTTTTTCTTTGATAGTTCTTCTTTTGATCATATTCCTTCCTTGTTGTTAGGCTTAATCAAGGAAGAATGTGATCCCCTTATTACTTGTACTTAGCTTCTTTTTTGGTTTTAATGCTATTTAATGCATTTCTTTCAAAAAAAAAAAAAAAGAATAAGAAAAATAAAAAGAAAGAAAGTTATAATTTTTGTAACAATTATAACTATAAGATAAATGTCTAGTGATGAAGATGATCTTTTAATCTGAATCCAATTTTTATTTTATTTAAAGTGTGATTAAAAAAAATTAAGTAGATAACATTAAAATGATTTTTTAAAAAAATTTTATCCTTTAAAGCAACATTTTGGATTAGTCAATAATAACTCATAAATTTCAAGAAGAACAAATTTTTTTTAAGAAAATCAAATTCAAATTCAAATAAAAAGATCATAAAGAATATACAATAATTTTAAAACAAAACATTTAAATTAAACTTTATAAATAGATTATTACAAACAACCTAGAACATAACATAAAAAGAAAACAACAATCACACTAATATCATGTGGGATCTTGATCTGGAGGATGCTATGGAGGTCTAAATTGGGTAAAGTAGTTATTGATGGTAGCTATTTGAGTATTGAGAAAATCAAATTATCCTCTAAACCAACCCATATCTTCTGTGTATCTGAAGTTCTGGTGGTCCAAGCGAGTCTCAATATGATCAAATCATTGATTAAAATGAGACTCAAGTTGATCAAATCTCTGAACCATTTCTTGATAGAAATGTTGTTCAAGTCTAGGAGCAGGAGCAGGTGCAGGTATTAGAGCAGGGGCCTCTTCTTCTCCAACTTCATCTCCTTCATTCCCTTGATCCCGATGAAACAGAATGCAAAATGAAGCATCAGTAAAATAGCATGGTAGATTATTTGAAGGATCAGGATGAATTAGACTGTACTTCTTTTCCAAAATATATGCAATCAAGTGTCCTAAATCCACATTCTTTTTTCTTTTAGTGGAAGGAAGTTTAAAGTCAATAAGATTATTGATGTAGTCCAAAATAAATCGAGCTTCATCAATTTGATTGTTTGACATTATAAGACATGTAACAAAAGAGAGAAAAAGGGTGATATTGATTCGATCGCCAACATTAAGAATAATAGATGTTCTTAAGACATGTTGGATGATCCTGGCATTTTGATCTAGTGTGTGAACAAGGAGTAAATGTTGGATTGTAGGCATACCCCTAAGAGTTTGATTCACTTGAGACCAATCAAAATCACTTCTAGAAATCATTGAGTGAGCCCTAACTCCTTAAGTTTTAAGGTGTAAATATGGAGCAGTTATTACGTCCTCCGACGGGATGCAGAGGAACATCCGGTCCTAGGCAAAAAAATGCTTAAAAAACTCGGTACACCTCGGTACAGGCATTTTTTTGCCTAGACCGGATGTTTCTTGCATCCGGTCAACCAAACCAAATAAAAGCACGTAAATATGTGCCCAAATCCTCCTTGGTAATTTCTAGTCTTTATTTAAAAACATAGGAGGACATTATCAAATTATTTTCTCTCATTCTCAAATTGGCCAGAAAATAATAGAAGGTGCTAGAATGAAATGCATAAATCGGGGTAAGAATGGAGGAAAATTGGGAAGAATCAAAGAGATGCATGATTGAAAAGTTAAGGTCTTGTTTTTTTTTTTTTTGAAGAAATGAAAAAAAAAAATTGCATTAAGATGTCTTGTTGAATAAGAAGACGAGAAGGAGTAATTTTGTCTTGAACAAACCTATCGTAGGCTTGTTCATTTTCTCATGAAAGAAAATTTTCATCTCATTCAGTATGAGATGAACTCCCTTTGGTCCAAGATCTCTTGTTGTTGCTTGCCATTTAAGAAGGATTGATCACAAGTAGTGACAAGAGTGGAATGTGCAAAAGATTGTTAAGAAAATCAAAGCAAGGCTTCAAATTTATAGAAAATGACCTATTTCGTATAGTACAAAGTTGGGATCGTACGTACAATTTTAGAATTTGCACTATACAAATATAGGTTTATACGTATGAATGAAAATGATCAAGAGAAGTTATTTTTAGTGAAACATCTTTTTATAAAGTTTCCTTTACGATGAGTCATTTAGTACAATCTTTGACCAACTTGATCCTACAGATGAACATGTGTTCATTTGTAGGATCAGTTAATAATGATCGTATGTGTCAGTTAAGTTCATCCACATGAAAATTGACAATTGGATTGTACATATGATATTTGAAAAATAACTATCCTTGGAATTCCCTCCATTTTCATACAAATGAATAAATGAATGATTCATACAGATGATAGCATGTTTGTATTGTTAGATATCTTTAGAAAATCACTTTTTTTTCTTACAAACTTAGAAAATATATCATGCAAAATCTAGTGAATTCATACAGTACGAAAGTGGTTCGTACAATACAAATAGAAACTTTAAATTTGTATATGATAATCAAGATTCATTTCCAAAAACAAATCAAACAAAATTCATGAGAAACAAAATTAATACAAATGATAAATCAAACCAAAAATAGAGAAAAAATCAAACAAAAAAGAAAAACAAATAAATAATAAAACATAAACATGAACATAAATGAAATACACCACAAATGCAATTTGCAGAATTATAATTATCAAGCATGAATATCAATAACACTCAATCTGATTCTTAAGGTGCTAAAAGTTTCAAAAGCTACTGTTTTTGTGAAAATATCTGTAATTTGATTTTCAGTAGCTACATGATATAGCTCAATTTCTCCTTTAGTGATATGATCTCTAATAAAGTGATGCTTTATATCTATATGCTTGGTCCTAAAGTGTTGGATAGGATTCTTTGAAAAGAAAATGACACTTGTATTATCACAAAAGATTAGAATAATGATAATTGAAAAACCTAAATCTATAAGATGTTATTTTAATCAAAGAACATATGCCACACTACTTCCTAAAACTATATATTATGTTTCAGCAGTTAAAAGGGCTACTGAATTCTATTTTCTACTCGACCTAGAAACCCAAGAGTCCCTTATAAATTAAAAACTTCCAAAAAGCACTTTTTTATCAACCCTACATCCTACAAAATCTGAATCAAAATATCTAACAATTTCAAAAGATACGTTGTGCCTAGGATATCAAATCCCTAAGTTTTGAGTTCCTAAAAGATATCTAAGAATTCATTTAACAACAGTCAAATAAGATTCTTTTGGATCAACTTGAAATATGGCATAAAGATAAACACTAAACATGATATTAGGTATGCTAATAGTTAAATAAAGTAATGATTCAATTATCACTCTAAATTTTTTTTATCACTAAATTTTCCTTAGAATCCTTTTCTAACTGACCTAAGGAACTCATGAGAGTACTTATATATTTATTTTTATCCATTTCATACTTCTTAAGGATATTCTTAATATATTTTGACTGACTAAGAAAGGTTTCATCCTCTTTCTGCTTTATTCTAAAATTAAGAAAGTAACTCAAGTCTCCCATCAGACTCATTTTAAATTCCTTACTCATTATTTCTAAAAAATTATCACAAAGATTTTTATTAAAGGATCTAAAAAATATATCATTAACATTAATTTGAACAATGAGAATGTTATCTCCTACTCTTTTTATGAAGAGAGTGGTGTCTAAACTCCCTTTACTAAAAGATCTTTCTAGTAGGAATGTGCTTAGCCTTTCATACCATGCCCTAGGTGTATGTTTTAATCCATATAATTCATTCTTCAATTTAAACAAATGATTAGGGAATTGTGAATCTTCAAAATATAGAGGTTACTCAGCATAAACATCCTCTTTTATCACCCCATTAAGAAATATTCTTTTTATATCCATTTGATATAATTTAAACCCTTTAAAATATGCAAAGGCTAGTAGCACCCTTATTGATTCATGTTTGGTTGCAGGGACAAAAGTCTTCTCAAAATTAATTTTTTATATTTGATTGTACCTCTTAGCCACAAATCTTGCTTTATTTCGAACCATTATATCTGAATCATTCATCTTATTTTTGAAAACCCACTTTATTCCAACAACACTTTTCAGGTCTTTCTACTAACTCCCAAATATTATTTCTAACAAATTGATTCAAGTCTTCTTATATAGCTAGAAATCAAAATTTATCAGAAAGTACTTGATTTATATTAGTTTGTTCAATCATTAAAATAAATGTTGAGTGGTTCACTTCTTTGCTTAGTTCATGCCTAGTTCTAATACCTTTGCTCAGGTCTCCTAAAATTAGTTCTTTATAATAACTTTTAGAATATTTCCATTCTCTAATCAATGCATTTTCCATTCCTACCCTTCCTTCAAGATTTTGATTTTCAATTCCTTAGATTATTTTTTCAACATCTTCTTCTTCTACCCTAGACCCTCCAGAAAGCTCAGATTCATTAAAAACTATATGAGTGGTATCCTCTACTACCAATATCCTTTTATTAAAAACTCTATATGATTCACCAACATTTGAATATCCTAGAAAAAATTCCACATCTAATTTATGATCAAATTTTCCAAACGAAGTTTTATCATTGTTATAAATGAACATTTTACATCAAAAAACATGTATATATGAGGGGTTGGGTGTTTTTCCCTTAAAAAGTTGGTAAGTTGTCTTATTCAACTTAGATATAATGTTCACCCTATTTTGAATATAACAAGCTATATTAACCACTTTATCCCAAAAGTATTTAGGAAGAGAATATTTAGCCAACATTACTCTAGCGGCTTCTACCAAGTTTCTTTTTTTTTTCAACAACGCCATTCAATTGAGGGGCCCTAGAAGCTAAAAAGTTGTGAACTATACCTTGCTCTTTATAAAAATCTTCAAATTTTTAATTTTAAATTCTCCACAATGATCACTTTGAATTAGACAAATTTATAACCTAACTTCCTCTGAATCCAAGTAGAAAAATATCTAACTCATTAAATGATTCACTCTTATGTGATAAGAATTTAAACTAGGTGAACCTCGAATAGTCATCAATAATCAAATACTCAAAAACTTTCCCTCCTAGCATACATTGCTAATAGGTCCAAAGAGATCCATATGAAGGACCTCTAAGGGATTGCTAGTTTTAAGATATTTAATTGAATGAAAGGAGGACTTCACTTATTTCCCTAATTAGCATGCATCACACAAGTGATCCTTAGTGAAGTCTAATTTGGGTATGCCTCTAACCAATTTCTTATGAGTAATCTTCCTAAGATTTTTCATGTTTACATAATAAAGTATTCTATGTCATAACCAAGATTCATTAGTGATAGTTTTTAGATAAAAATTATTAGGAGATTTAATATAATTTAAATCAAGCATGTAAATATTATTTACCTTATTGTCATGCAATACAATAACTCCATTTTGGCTTCAAAAATAGCTTGTAGGCCAAAGGCATATGTTAAAATCCTTATGACAAAGTTGACTAATACTCAACAAGTTATATTTTAAGCCTTTAACCAATACAGTATTTTCAATAAAAAAAATTATTCGTGTTACCAATCATACTTGTAACTACCACTCTTATAGTGGTGTTATCTCCTAGTCTCACTTTGCCGTTGATATTGGCCTCTAGTGATATGAATTGAGCTACATCTCCAGTCATATGTTTCGAACATCTACTGTCCATATATCAAATGCTCTCACATGGGCTTGTAGGAGAGAATTTCTACAAAATTATCAAACATTAGTCTTAGAAACCCAAATAAATTTAGGTTCTCCTCTTGACAATGATAATACAGATGCATGTTTGATATGTTATGATTGATTCATCTTAGATATCCACACTAGAAGTGTTCTATGATGAATAGTACAAGTGTGGGAAATATGGCCCAACATGCCACATGTATAACATTTAACAATAGAAAAAGTATTTATTAGTTTATATGAGTTATAATATCTTTTATCTTAGTTTTGAATTTTTAAGCTTTTTATTAGGATTGTAAAATTATTCCATTGTGGGTGGTATCTTATTTTCTTCAAAAGCTTTCAATTTTTCTTAAAGATATGAATTTGCATTTTTCAAAATCAATTTTTAACTTTTAATTCATAAACTCTTTGATCTGATTCAATCATAAACACCTAAAATCATTTTCGAGTTCATTATAAGATTTTTTCAATAAATCATGATCATTATTCAAATTATCAAATTCATCTAGCAAAGCCATATGATTGTTATCTATGTCTGCATGATCTTTTCTAAGATTTTCATATTATTTTTGTAAATTCAAATGCTCAATATTAAGGTTAGCATGCAATTTTTTGAGTTTTCTATATGTATTATGAATTTTCTCATAAACTTCAAATAATTCATCATAAGATATATCACATACCTCCTCTTAATATGAATGATCAAGTTTATCTATCATTAAGCACAAATTTGTACTCCTTTTCTAATTCTATTTCTATGTTTCTTAAGCTGAGTCAACCTAGAAAGCTCTTTGTATCCTTCTCTTGCCCTTCCTAATACTAGTTTTCTCCTCAACTTTATCCTTGTTAGGATAAGATTTGATATTTGGGCAATCAATCTTTATTTGACTAGGCTTATTGCATTCATAACAAATGACTTTATCAGAAACTTTTGTACTATTATTGAACTTACCTTTATTCCAATGTTAATGTCTTTATTGCTTTCTCTTAAGAAAGCTTTTGAATTGTCTAGTCATAAGTACAATATTTTCTTCATCCTCAAGCATTGATTGACCACTTTCTGAATCAGTGACTTTCAACGCTATATTCTTTTCTTTATGCTTGTCACCTATATCAATCTATCTTTGGTGTTTCTATTCTAATGCCTTCAATAATTATATAAGGTTTAGTATAACCTTCATGTACTAATATCCATATGCGATAGTTAAGAGATTATAGAAAAGTAGACATGCAGGTTTTCCAAAAATTGAATAAAATTTTATTGAATAAAGGTGGTCTATTGATCGAATATCCTTCAATGGTATTCTAGTTTCCAAAATTAGCCATGATCATTTTTAAAAAATATGTCTAAACTTTAATACTTGAAATTAGCTCTAATACCACTTGATAGTTCGTGTAGGTTGTTATAATGTATAGAACTATCCCAAGGCTAACCAAGAGGGAGAGTGAATTGGTTATTTAAAATTTTATTGTATTATTAAAAACTTTTTCTTTTAATTTTTAGAAAATCAAATTACTAATTCTTAAATCTATAGTTGTTTGGAGAAGTGATTATCACGCAAAATTTTTCAAGCACAAAAATTTTAAATGCAAAAAAAAAATGCAGTAGTAAAAGCAAAAGAAGAATACGAAGTTTTATAGTTGTTCAATCCAACTTGGCCTACATTCACTCCTTGGAGACTCCTTCTCCAACTATTGCACTAATTAGTAGTGACTCTCCTTTAGCCACCACAATAAGGCAAAGAAGCCCTCATAAACTCTCTTCCACCAACTCGATATGTAGAGAACTAATGTATTTTACACTCTCCAAGTGATGGAAGCATACCGTCACTTTCTTTTTCACCCTCCTAGTGAAGGAAAAGTACCGTCGTATCCTTTTTCACCCTCCTGGTGAAGGCAAAGTACTGCCATCCTTTTTTACCCTCATGGTGAAGGAAGGGTACTGTCATCCTTTTTTAACCTCCTAGTGAAGGCAGAGAACCCTGACACAATTTTCATAATCTTCTCTCAAGAGCCTCCATAGGAGATGGGAAGAAACTTGAAGAAGACAAAGAGATCCTTGCTTTGGGCAACCTTGTGAATCCCTCATGACTTCGTATCACTTGATCTCTCACACTTCACTCTCACAATCTCTCCTAACACTCACACTCAATGGCCACTCTCAAGAGACATTAACAACAAATGTCATTAAGTCAGTTTTTAGAACTCTTTATACAGATAAGACATAAAAAATTATCCAAAAAGAAAAAAATTCAAGTGACCTATCTTCCAATCATACTATATGATTGAATATAATATGGTATAAATAGCTCAAAAAATAGGGCTTCGTTTGGTACGAATTGGGACGAACATAATTTTGTAAATTATCAGTTGTCTGTATGATATGACTTCATACTATATAAACTGTTAACAAATAAATAAGTTCATATGGTATGTTCTAGTACGAATGGAATTTTATACTCTGTTAGTCATATGTACGACCTAAGATCATACTATAAGAACTATTAAAAAATTAATAGTTCATCTAGTATGATATGGTATGAAAGGAATTTCATACTCTATCAGTTGTCTATACAACCTGACATAGTACTATATGAATTATTAAAAATTGAACAAGTTCACCTTGTATAATCTGATATGAATGGAATTTTATATTCTGTCAATCATTTGTATGACCTTATATCATACTATTTGACTAGTTCAAATAATTTAAGCCATGATTTGATTGACATCATTTAGATGAAAAACTAAGTCAAATCATACTGTACGATTAAGTATCGTACAATATGATTTATTTCAAAATTTTAAGTTTTAATTCACTCCCCCTGCGTGTGTGTACACTATTACCCAATTATAATCACACTTGCTCAGACTTAAGAAATAAAAAATTAGAGATGTATAGACTCTGTTACATGAAATCTTATTCTAGCTTGTCTTGAAATCTTCATCAATCTGGAGTTTCTTAAATATTAGTACACACAAAAATATGTAGACATATCCAATGCAAGGAGAAATAATAAATGAGGAGCATAATATTTTGTCATCATCAAAAATCACAATCTTAATTCTTGAGTTGCAACAAATCCAAGTCGTTGAACTAATCATATTGAACAATGCTTCAAATTGGACCTAGATGATCAGGTAAATATCTTAAACTGATCGTACATCACCATACCCTTTGTATAATACTAACATGATTATTTAAACTAATCATACCATATAATCTTGGATTGTACTATATGATCAATATCAATAGAAATAGATTTTAGGGTTTTTTTGTGGAGCCTTGTATTTAATCTCTCTTAATAAACTTGTTTCAAGTCATTAACTATTGATTATTCTAGAGAGAGAGCTAGGAGAAGGGATCTAAAAGAGCTTTGAGAAGAACAAAGGGAGAGCTTGTGCATGAGGGAAAAGTAGTGTGAGGGATTCAGATGATTGCTCCAAGCAAGTGTCTTACCTTATTTCCTCCAAGTGTCCTTTTAGGTTTCATGGGTGGCTCTGGGAAGAAGTTCTTTAGCTCAAAGACCATCATGATTCTCTGTCATCACCATGAGGGTGAAAAAGTATGTCGTGGTTCTCTTCCATCACCAGGAGGGTGAAAAAGGATGTCATGGTTCTCTACCATCACTAGGAGGGCAAAAAAGGAGATCATGATTCTCTGCTATCACCAAGAGGGTGAAAATGGAGGTCAAGGTTCTCTACCACATCGAGTTGGTGAAAAGATTATAAGGGCTTCTCCACGTAGCTTTTTTTTTTAATAGAAGATGCATTATGCATTCATGTGTTGACCTCATTTTTCTATGAGGTGACTAAGGCCCTTCCAAACTCCAGATTAATTCTAGATCCTAGGATCCACTCTAGACCTTAGGATCCTTTCCTAGAGCCAGACCTTAGGGCCTACTCTAGAGCCTAGGATTCCCTTAGATCTTAGAACTTAGAACCCCTCTAGATCTTAGGACCACTCCAACCTCAAATCAATTCCTACCTTTGATCAACTCCAACTTCAATTTAATTCCTACCCTTGATCAATTTAAATCTCAAACTTCATTCAACTCAAATCCCAATTAATTCAAATTTCAAACATATCCAAACTCTGATCCAGCCCACTTGAGAATCCAAATTTCAACCTAAACTTTGATTCTACCTTTGATCTAGCCTTGACCCTATTCATTCATTAACAATCACCACATGATTTTAGATGATTTAGATACTCCAATCATTCAAACTTAAAATCCATTCCAAATCCAGAAATCCAGACTCAAATCCAAGGTCTTAAGGCCTTGTCTTAAAGACCCTTTTCAAAACATTTCAAAACCCAGCGTTGTTGAAAACTTGTAAGAAAGAAAGGTCCTGCTTGGTACCTTTGTTTGTCTTCATGTTGATTGTATCTTGGAGCAACTTCATGATATTCACATTGTCTCCTTCAATGATTATTCCATTGTATTCACAAAACCAATTTTGAATGTAGTTTCCAAATGAAAGAATAGCTTTGAGTTCCAAATATGCAATGTCCCAATGAATTAACTTTCTACCATAAGCACATAACAATCTACCTTTGCAATCTCTTAGAACACCTGCTATACCCACCATGTTATTAACAGATAGAGCTGCATCAACGTTCAGTTTAATCCAACCGTGGGGAGGGGGACACCAAGAATTGGACATCATCAGCTGGTTGGTGTTCCAGTTCTTTTCAATCGGATTTGACTGAAGGTGAGAAACATGGGAAATAATTTCTATAACAGCGTAAGCAATAGGAATTTCAGAATTACCATGCTTGACCATATTCCTTTATCTCCAACTATAGTAAACTGCCAAAGCATAGATCTTAACAAGTCTTTTATCAGCTCTCTGTTTTAGTGCCAAAGTACATTCATCCAGATTTTGAAATGAAGGGACATTGAAACCACTGCTTCTCAGTTTCTGTAATAAGACCTTAAGCATGCTGCACTTGATGATAATGTGTTATGTGTCTTCATTCTCATGACATCCTCTCGGACAATCAGTGGTATTAGCCAATCTTTTGTAACATAACCACTCCTTCATTGGTAAAGCACCGTTCAACGCTCTCCACCAGAAAAGGTAAACTTTATGGTCCAATTTTAACTTCTTCAGCCACTTATACTTGCTATACTTACTATCATTTTGAAAGCCGTTAGCTTAAGCACATAATGCTAATACAGTTTTCCCTATGTTGGTATGAACAAGCTCAATTCTGTCCTCTATATTATTCGTCCCCTTCTCCATTTGCTGTATAAGCTTTACCATATCTCCTGAAAAGAATTCAGATAGTTTTCCTGAATTCCAGATACCATCTTCATCCATAAGAAAAGAAACCTTCTTGTCATCAATGTCCATCATATTACACATAGTCGGCCATCTATTGAGGCTTCTATCTAATATCCAATTGCCAGCATTGATATTGATACTATGACCATTATTAACCTGCCATCTAACAACTGGTTTCAGATAATCAATACCTTCTTTAATGATTTTCCAAGCTGTAGACGCTCCTCTCTTCACGCCTTCCTCCCAAATATTGGCTCCAAATTTTTTGAAAAGAATTTTATGGAGTAGAGAATTCTTGTTCTATAAAAACATCCACTCCATTCTCGATCTTAAATGACCCTGTCTCTTCACAGCTCCATGGTTGCCAAATCCCCCTAAGCTGGTGGGTAAGCATAGAGTTTCCCAAGTAATATAATGCAAACCTTATTTGCCATTATCTTTGTGCCACAAAAAATTCCTACATATTTTGTCAACTTTCCTTAAAATGCTTTTAGGAGTGAGGGAGTGTGCTTCCTGATAATTAATCATGCTCGAATAGGCAGTTCTGATGAGGAGAATTCTTCTAGCCAGAGAAAGCCACCTAGCTCCCCAAGAATTAAGTCTACACATTGCTTTCTCAATGATGTTGTTGTAGTCTTCAGCTTTCATTCTTCTTAAAGCCAATTTAATACCCAAATAGAATAATTCTTTGACTTCTTTATACCCCATAATTTTATTCAGCTTGCCTCTTCTCTTTTTGGAGACTACCTTGCCATAAAGAACCATGGATTTCTGAGAGTTGATCGCCTGGCCCGTCCAGCTGCAGTAACCCTTGAAAATTTTCTTCAGTGTTCTCACATTTTTGCTATAAGCTTCAGCAGTTACTAGGACATCGTCTGCAAATAGTAAATGTGTGATCTTCTCTATATTCGATGCTAGTCTCATCCCCAATGAACAAGCTTTAGATAGAAGATCCGAGCATAAAATGAACAAGCTTGACGACAGCGGACACCCCTGCCTGAATCCACATTGAGCATTAATCCACTCAGTTCTTCTGCCATTAATTACAACAGAGAATTTCGGGTTTAAAACACATTGCAGAATTAGATGAATTAATCTATCAAAAAAACCTGTTAGATTCAAAACTTGTTCAAGAGTTTCCCAGCACATACAGTCGTACGCTTGCTCCATGTCAAGCTTAAGAAGGAAATAACCTAGCTTAGGAACAGATGATTTTATGTTGCAAACAATCTCCTGTGAAATGAGGCAATTGTCCGAAATACTCTTACCTGGTACAAACGCACCCTGGAATTCAGAAATGACTCCCGGAAGGCAATTTTTGAATCTATTGAGAATCATACCAGCAACCATCTTGTAAATCGTTTGGCATAGGCAAATTGGCCTGAATTCGGAACACTCCTTAGCATTTTGTATTTTCGGAATCAGCACAACCACCTTTTCCTTCCATTGCTTCAGCATTTCCCCTATTTTGAAAAAATTATTAACAGCATTCCATGTTGCTCTCTCCACAATGCTCCAATAATTTTTGAAAAAATAGGCATTTGCACCGTGAACTCCAGGAGATTTTTTATTACCTATATTATTGAGTGTTATCTTCAATTCCTCTATAGTGAATTCTTCTTCCAGAATTTTCCTCATATTAACCTGAATGCAATCAGAACTTTTGAAAATTGGCCAATTTTTCAAATCACAGCTGTGTTTGCACCACTTATTTCTGAAAAAAATTCTCCATAATCTTATGGATATCTTCATGATCTGAAACCAACGATCCATCCTCCCGAGCAATTTTCAAAATTTGATTGCTCTTCTTCTTGGCTGTAGCATAAGTGTGATACTACCTAGTATTTTTCTCGCCTTCATCCATCCACTGGCTTTTAGATCTTTGTCTCCACCAATTTGAGATTCTAGCCAAGTTTGAAGTAAATTCCGCAACTTTACTTCTCAATAGAATCAGATCTCCCTGGCTCAAGCCTCCAGCAGAAGCTTCTCTGTTTTGGAACTCCAAAATCTCCTGCTTTAGCACCCGGTTTCTCAAGTTCAGCTCCTTCAAGTTATTTTTACTCCAATAAAAAAGGTTTTTAAGAGAC